>NW_019525231.1:2168908-2316114 GCF_002814215.2 Seriola lalandi dorsalis | reverse complement strand
AGCCAACCCCACCCCCACCTCTCCTCCACACGGAGCATAACAGCCGCAATGTTACACAACGCCCTGCTGCTTCTGCTGTGAACCCTTCTTTCATCCCACCCCCGTACTGTGGGCCTTAGTCTGCATATTAAACCTGCTGCTGAGTTGTCACTCCCAAGATGTCCAGAGGGGATGAACCCGGTCAGGTTCTGCTACAAGTGCATGTATACCTGAAAAGGAGTGCGTTAATAATAGGTTGAAAATATGCAAATTCATTCCATATGAGGTTCTTTCAGCCTGGAGTGGTTTTGTAAGAAAATAATGAAATAATAAAATTCATCATATTATATTATTGTACTTGCATTACAGTGTATAACGTGTAATAGTAAAGCAAGAGACAACGCCTGAGCAACATACTGTGCAGGGGAATTTCATAAGAAATGCCGCTAGACTAAACATGGCTTCTTGCAATGTTCGAAACTGAAAATCAAATGAAATACTATTAAGATCTGATTTTCTACTGACTGTGTCCTATAAATGAAAACAGATGCTGTGCTGACCTGAAAGATGCACACTCAGCGCTATATGAGTGTCTGTGACAGGGCGTTCAGGGTGTTCAGAGAGGGAAGAAGGCAGAAATCCAGCCTCAGCAGAATGTAAAGTGGATACTGCTGATCCTTGTAAGTAGTTTCTGTCCCTCTTGTGTTTATCCTCTCTGCTACAAGTTGCATAAAAAACTTTGTACATACTACATTTAATCAATCCATCATGTAATTATTACAACCATAGTAAGACCTGTATGTTCCTCACCTTTTTGCATCACACATTATCTGATATAAAGTATTTGTATACCAAATAAAGAAGAAGTGCATTGTTTTCATATAATAATCTTATAAATAATCATCATCATATTAGACTGTGACACCCTCAGTAACATAGAGGAGGAAGAGGAATGTGTCCTTTGTCTCTATAAAATGTTTGCCTCTGGGGTGTCCTTGAAAATGAATGGTCACAGTGCATTACATATACAGTAACCTCCACGTCATAGGTTCAATTCCAGCCTACAACCTTGTTTTCTTCCTCTGTAGCTCCATACGTTTCTACTGTCACTACCAATATGGGAGTAAGATGCCTCTGTCAAAGGCATGTGTGGCACTTGTTTATTGTTAAAGCTCCTTCAATTAGCTGATCAATAGAATACTTTTTGATAATCAAGCAGTTTAGAATGTTTTTTTCAAAGCAAAACTGCTTCTCACAAATTAATATTTTATTTTTTTCTCATTCTTCCATGATAGTAAACTGAATATCTTTAGGATTTGACTATTGATCAAACAAAACAAGACATCTGAGGGTGTCACTATGGCCTCTTGCAACTTGTGAAGGGTATTTCCCAAAATTGACCTTTCATAGACAAAACAAGTAATTGAGAAATTGAGAAAATAAAAAGTAGGCCTAGATTTATCTATAAGAAAAATTATTGTCACAGCTCCAATTTTCTTTACACTTCATTTGTTACCCTGGCAATACCTTGTCCAAGGATATCATTGGGTTTGGACACTCAAGACTGGGCAGGGGATGTGTGGAAGCAAAGTGCCACCACCTGGTACAAAATGGTACACATCTGATTATAAATGAAAATTGTGCAATCCACTTTAGAGTACACACAAAGATTTGAATAGGTAGGAGTCCCTCACTTCTTATAATTGAAAGTAAGACCTGATTTATTTATTACCTGATTGGTCGATCCACAGGAAATGTAACTATTTTCACATTCAAATGATTGTTTTGTTCATTGTCCAAGCAAAAACACCAAACTTGTGCTGTTTCCAGCTTTTCAAATGTGAGGATTTGACTCTCTTCGTGGTCATAGATAGTACACTTAATTTCTTCGGGTTTTGGACTGTTGGTCACACGAAACAGAACATGTGAAGATGTCTCTTTAAGTTCTGGCAAAATATAACTGGCAATGTTTCATTATTTTCATTGTCATTTTATCAACAAAACTCTTAAATCAAATACTTTATATCTGGGTTCTTATAGCAAAATGTAACTTATTGATCATAAAATTACGGTTTCAAATGTGGCATTGCTGTATAAACGCACCAACACGACAGTTTCCATTGGTAGTGAGGTAGGCGGGACTTCTGCGCTGCCCTGGATGATGCAGCATGAGAAAGCACCAATCAGGTGACCGGATCTTGCATTGTTCACGTTTTCCTTTTTTTCAACCTCGCACATGCGCATTTCATTTTGAAAATGGCGGCCGTACAGGGTGGTTTGGTCGACGCTGATGAAGATAAAGACATAAAAACAGAACCATCAAGCGATGGCTGGGGAAATAATAATGCAAACGACGGAAGACTGCTCTCTCCGTCGCCAGGCTCCAGTTCTTCGGCTGGAAGCAACAAAACTGTGGCGGGAGCTCCGGAGGACCAGCAGACGCTGCTGGCAGTCCTGCAGTTCCTCAGGAAGAACAAGCTGACCGAGTCCGTCGAAATTTTGCGTCGTGAAGCGGGATTACCTGAGGATTCACTGGAGCTGAAGGGCACTGATTCCTCAGGCGCAGGTTCGGGAGGTGCTGCGGGCAGTGTGGATTTAGAAGGCGGGGATGCGAGCTCTCTTCTCAGCCGGGTGACCATTTCATCCTCCGCCGGAGCTCAGGCGCCAACAAAAGGTCCGATACAGTCACTGGCTACTGAAACACTGTTGCACGGTTAACACAAACGTTTCCTGTTCATTCAAACATCACCTACGACTTTAACATAAGTATAATCCTCCACTGATGACAAACTATTATGAAAATAGAGATGTTATAGCTAAGTTATAGGCTACATTCACTGTCAAATCCAAACTACTATATTATACCTCTCAAGGAGGTAGAAAAGTTAAGAAGCAGTGCTTAACAAAGTTAGTATTTATGGTAGGGCTGCTTGGGTTTTGTTACATTGTACGATGTGTTATATTTTCTGGTCACTGAATGAACAGTTCCTGGTGTACTCAGTAATTTTCTTTGAGTTTTTTTTATTTGATACCATTAATAAATACTTTCTATTTCATTTCACTTGACACAGATAAAACAATGTCAAGAAGGTTAGACAAAGTACTCCAAAGTTAACTAGGTTTTTACAAAGCTTTTAACCACATCTCATGGTCTTCATCAGTGGAAGGAGCTTGTCATGAAGTGTAATCACATAACCTCTCAAGTTAAAAAGTATTGTGAAAAAGGCAATGTTGCTTTTATTCTGTATCTTAATTAACAGATGAGGTAATTGAAAAAAAAAGTTAAATTCCACACAGCCAGCACCAGTAGAATAAAGGTATAACTGCACGTCTCACTTGAACTTCTTTTTCAGCAACGGCTGGGGAGGATCAGCCAGATGTGAATGTGGTGCTGTCCGCTTACAGCCAGCAGGGAGACCCGGCTCTGTATCAGGTTTACTACAGCGGCCTGAAGAGGTTCATAGAGACGGTTTTGGATTGTCACAGAGCAGAGCTGTCCCAGGTCTTTTACCCGCTGTTTGTCCACATGTATCTGGAGTTGGTGTACAACAATCACGAAAGTGAGGCCAAGGCTTTCTTTGAAAAGTGAGTTTCCTTTTCCCAAACTTAAAGCATGGGTTACTTGATTTTCATATAGGTAATATTTAATCATCTCACACCTCTAAAATTCTTCCCTGTTCTGTCCTCCATCTCAGGTTCAGTGGGGACCAGGAGTGCTATTATGAAGATGACCTGCGTGTTTTGTCCAGCCTGTCAAAGAAAGAACACATGAGAGGCAACGAGACTCTCCTTGACTTCCGCACCAGCAAATTTGTCCTGCGCATCTCCCGTGATTCTTACCAGCTGCTGAAGAGACACCTGCAGGAGCGTCAGAACAACCAGATCTGGAATATCATCCAAGAGCACCTCTACATTGATATCTTCGATGGCATGCCACGCAGCAAGAGCCAGATCGATGCCATGTCTGGCAGCTTGGCTGGAGAGGCCAAGAGAGAGGCCAATAAGGCGAAGGTTGGTTTTTACAATAAGATTTGTGTTTTCATTGTCTCCTGACACTTTTCTTATACAACATTGTGTAACTCATGACATGTTCTTGTTTCACTGTCTTTCAAACTGCCGTAGGTTTACTACGGATTGCTGAAGGAACCAGAAATTGAGCTACCTCTTGATGATGAAGATGAGGAAGCAGAAAATGAGGAGGGTAAACCCAAGAAGAAGAAACCCAAAAAGGACAGCATGGGCTCCAAAAGCAAGAAGCAGGATCCTAATGCACCTTCACAGAATAGGTAGGATTTTCTTTACACTGAAGTATACTGTACAATTCTGCATCTGCACCGCTAGTACTGTTGTCTCATCAACTTACTGTGCAAGGCCAAAACAGTATAACACTGTTAAGGTTGTTCTGCAGCACTGGGATACTCAAATACATTCTATCATAGCAACTTGTGTTTGTTGAATTGTCATTTATCTTGTAAATGAATGGGGACTGACTTTTATTACATGTAACCAAGCACCACTACTCCAATCACTAATTTCATAACATACTGCTCATGAATTAAAACTTTTAATTTGAAGGAAAGTATTATCCACACACAGTACAAGAAAGTTGATTGGAAAATATTCACTCATATAATTTTGTCAGAGGCCTATTTCTCTTCCACTTAGGGTGTTGCACTTGCCAACGTCTCTACATGTGACAATGTTTAATAGAGACTAACGTGATATGTGAAAAACCAAAATATATATTTTTTCAATATTATGAAAAATAATGCATATGGCAGGAAATATTGCAATATATTGGCCCAAGCCGGGTGACTGATGACAATTTTCTTGTTTGCCATTGCTTAGGATACCTTTGCCAGAACTGAAGGATTCAGACAAGCTGGACAAGATCATGTACATGAAAGAGGCCACCAAGAAGATCCGCCTGGGACCAGATAACCTCCCCTCTATCTGCTTCTACTCTTTTCTAAATGCGTACCAGGTAAAAGCGCATTACCACCATAATTCACTGGTGTTTAAACATTTAAGCAACTGAGTCTGAACAGTTAAATACAAATTCAAACTAGGGTAGAAGTCATTTCTAATTATTATCACCCTTTTACCCTTCAGGGTTTGACTGCAGTGGACTTCACAGATGACTCCAGCCTCATTGCAGGAGGCTTCGCTGACTCCACAGTACGGGTTTGGAGCGTCACACCGAAAAAGCTCCGCAAGGTCAAGTCTGCAGCAGGTACAATATGATTGACACTGTGTGAAGTTACCTTTACTTCTTTTATTGTTGGAAAATAATTGATCTAAAACTTTTATTGCTTTCATCTTGTCCCACTTTCTCTCAAGACTTGAATCTGATTGACAAAGAGTCAGATGATGTGCTTGAGAGGATCATGGACGAGAAGACAGCCAGTGAGTCAAAGATCCTCTACGGACACAGCGGCCCGGTGTATGGCATCAGCTTTAGCCCAGACAGGTAAAACAGCTCTGATGCACCTGGTGTTACATGAAACACACCTTCTGCAGGAACTGGATCTTTTCATTATTGATTCAAACATAAGGTAATTACTGCCTGTTCTGCTTCATAGAAACTACCTGTTGTCAAGTTCTGAAGATGGTACCGTCAGGCTGTGGAGTCTCCAAACATTTACTTGTCTAGTGGGTTACAAAGGCCATAATTACCCTGTGTGGGACACCCAGTTTTCCCCCCATGGCTATTATTTTATCTCCGGGGGACATGACAGAGTTGCCCGGTAAGAAACTGAAGAACTGCTTTGGTTAGCATGTGAAATAATACTCCTACACACAGTCCTGTTCTCCACAGAGAAATATATACTCTAGATGAACAGAAGCACTGTTAACAGATATCTTTCATTGGTCTGTGTTGCGCTGTCTCCAACAGTCTGTGGGCGACAGATCACTACCAGCCTCTACGGATGTTTTCTGGTCATCTAGCTGACGTCACTTGCACCCGTTTCCACCCCAACTCCAACTATGTGGCCACAGGGTCGTCTGACCGCACCATCCGCCTCTGGGACGTCCTGAATGGCAACTGTGTCCGCATATTCACCGGTCATAAGGTCAGATGAGTCACCAGAGCAGTTTAACAAGGGTTATCATGATGGTTTAATAGCATGATAACCGGATCTGTTGTGGTATATTTATAAACTTTTTTTTAAAGTTATATTTTTGGGCATTTTTGCCTTTATTCGGACAGTACAGTGAGAGATAGACAGTAAATTCATGGGGGGGTGACATGCCGCGGGTTGGACTCAAACCCATGGCCGCTGCGGTTAGGACTAAGCCTTAATGGTACGTGCTCTACCAGGTGAGGCGCCCCAGGTTTCATAGTTTAACAAGATTTCAAGTACAAGATTTGATACCATTAAGAGTACTGATAAGGGCAATGAAAAAATTGAGGCACCCTTACCTTCATAGTTGTTTGATTACTCAGAAAATGTTCTTCACATCCCCTGATTTAAAGATGCTAAATATTCACATACCTATACAGCAGCACAGCTAGCAGAGTCGAGTGATGTAGAGACAACTACTGAGCCACTCTTTCAACTTTATCTCTCAGGGTCCTATCCATGCGCTGGCTTTCTCTCCCAATGGGAAGTTCTTGGCTTCTGGAGCCACTGACGGCAGAGTTCTTCTGTGGGACATCGGTCATGGTCTGATGATTGGAGAGCTCAAAGGCCACACAGATACCATCTATTCCCTCAGGTTCAGCAGGGATGGCGAGATCCTTGCCTCCGGTGGGTGTTCCACAACCTCTCGTAATACTTTTAATCAACTACGTTTAATTAAGAGCCTGATGAAGCCTACTTTTCATTTTGAGTTTCTGCAATTATAGCTGCAATGACCATGTTTCTATTGAGTGAATCAACATTTACAGTATCCTCCTTTCTCTAGGCTCCATGGACAACACAGTTCGTCTGTGGGATGCAATGAAAGCATTTGATGATTTAGAGACTGATGACTTCACAGCAGCCACAGGACACATTCATCTACAAGATAACTCCCAGGAGCTTCTGTTGGGCACCTACATGACTAAATCCACACCTGTGATACACCTTCACTTCACCCGGAGAAACCTGCTGCTGGCCGCGGGGGCCTACAATCCATAAGACATTACTCAGTCATTATATTAATAATCAATGGAAGCTTGAAATGATGCAAATGTTTGGTCCCAGAGCTCCTCAAACAATTGAGGTTTGTGGGGAAAGGAGAGTACAACAAGACTGTATTGTCAGTTCACCTCTGGTGAAAATCTAGCTGTGAATGAGGATAATAATTAGGTTAGCCCACTCCTGTCCTGGCCCTCAGTCTGAAAGATTCAGGGTCCAAATCAAGCTCATGTATTGCAGATATTCCTTTGCCTGAAAAAAGTGCCATTGTTGATTGAGGGCCGTTTCTAAAAATCACTGCCATGAGTACAAAACACATGGCTGACATGTCTGTATGATAGTCTTTTATACTGGTGTACACTGTAAATAAAACAAAGTGTTTTTATGTTTGGGCATAAATGTTCTTTATTGTTAACACAAGGAAATCAAACACTCATATTTATTACAAGCACATACAGCTCTCTCCACTCCCAGCTGCTAGAACTGATGGTCAAATGGACACCTGTAAAGGAGATAACAAGAGCCTTAAATGAATTGAATAGATCAACACTTCACTTAAGTAGAATGGATTTGGAAACTAATAAGATGGAAAGACTTAAATGTACTTACATTATCACTTTTGTGTGACAGCGGCCTGTTTCTTGGGCTTCAATTTGAAGAAAAGGGCAATGGCAACTAGACTGGCATATGTGGCCAAAACACACTACAGGAAAAAAAAAAACAAGAAGCTTATTGATGCATTTTAGCAGTGCAATATTAAGCAGGGGGGTTAGGCTGTTAGACAGTTTAACTGTCAAGTGTGACATGCAGTGTATTACAGGAAAGTTGCAAACAACTCACATTCCTCCTTCCTGTGATTGTGTATGAATTGAAGTACTTGGCAAACCCAGTGAACTGGTGCTGGGTTCCGGCGTCATGTCCTCCCATGATGGATAGTTTATGGTCCTACCACAAAGAATTAACAGGTGAATAATTGATTCATATGATAGTAATTGAGCATTTTGTTCTTGACCTTGGCAGCAGCACCTCTGACAAAATAGTCTGGAGCTGAGGCGATTAATATATTGTCCTAAAATGTATCTGCAAAAATGGTCACAATTTAAAACGCTATTCATAAGGCTATTTTAACAATCCGAATCCCTCATTACTGCTTGAAAATACATGACACTTGAAGACGTAACCTTGAGCTTTGAGAAACTAATGGATAGTCACCATTTTCTGATATTTTAAAGTCCGAATCAATGATGAAAACTGTCTTTAGTTGCAGACCTATAATAATCTCTGGTGCTGTCTTAAGTCGGTATTTTGTCACGCAATGCTTGATATAATTATTGCACGGTAATCTCGACTGTTTCAGCAACAACGGATGTAGCAAAACTCAAGCACGTTCAAAAATGATTCAAGAAACCCTTAATAAATTCAGCATTTAATTGGGGCAAAACAACTGTCTTTCTAATGTAAACTCGCTACTATAGTTACAAGCGCGATTACATAAGATTGCAATTTAAACGGTAGCTGTTTATACGTGCTATGACAAGAACTGACACCAGGACGCCAACAACGAGCTCTCGCATAGTAATCCAGGATATGACAGACTCCTGACAAATTAACCCACTTAAACTCATTAACCGTGTGGTTGATAAATAAACTTAGCGCATGTATTTCATTCAGACTGACTTTCATCAGGCAGTGGAACTGTTTAAGTCGTTAGCTAGCACACTGCGCTAAATTAAAGTAGCTTGCTACGTTAGCTTGCTAGCTAACTTAACTTTCAGAACGTTAGTTAAATAGTGCATCGTCACAGAGACGGTTTAAACACAACACAAGTACTGTTAAGCATTGTTACATCCAATGTGAATCGGCTCATTTATTCCTAAATGTTCTACTTCTTACCTTTAACACACGACCCCTGCAAAAACAGTATGAGACAGGTGTCCTTCAGGAGAGGCCGCAATGCTAAATTCGCAAGGAAGTCCCGCCTACTCAGAGTAGTCTAAAAGTGTGAACTATTGGTCCGAAATAATGTTACTCAAAGTTGGAGTCCAACACGATCGCTAAATGGCTGAAGATAGTGTCAATCATTGTTTCTCCTCTGTGATTGGACAAAGAATGAAACGCCCATATGAGTTTTTCTTCCGGGTTGAGATCATGGCGTGTTGCTGAACAACATGTGAGTTTGGCTATCCAGAAAGCTGGAGATTTAATGTAAGGAATATTTCATTGTAAATACGGAGACTATATTATAGAATGTCTTTAATTCGAAAACAAGGGTTTGTATAGAGGCTTGCTACGTATTTAGGACGAATATCAAAACATGTTACCTTCAGCTAACGATTATCCCATGCATGTTTTCAGTTCAAAGGGGGATACAGGAATGCTACTGATTCACTTGACTTCTTTCTGCTTTTCTAAATAGTTACGCTTGTATTAGAGTGGTCAAACAGTATGTGGTTTTGTGTTTTTACATTTGAGACGATGACGTCGATAACGTTCATCATGAATGTAAACGTTTCAAATGTAAAATCAACAGTTACATCAAAGAAGTCAAAATTGCACTAGAGCCTGACCATGTCCACTCTCTAGGTTGTGGTGTGTCATCATCAGTTTAAAATCCTTGAAACAAGCAATTTATTCACAGTACCTTTAATTTTCCCAGACGTCTGAATCAACATCAAACATGGCATCAGTGGAGGAAGACTTCCCTCGAGGAGGGACAGCAAAGAAGCCCACTGAGAGTAAAATAGTGGCGCAGCGGACCGAAGTGGACAACCTGTTCCAGGTAGAGTTCAACTCTTTTTTTTGTCTTTGTGTCCACATATATATGCAAAGACATACTTTATCTGGACAACTCACTGGATTGTCACACAATACTACACAGTGTATTCTTCTAATTCACACCCATACATTACTGAAGTGGAAGCCCTTCTTTCATGTTTGCTCTTCTCATTCTCCCTTCATATTCCATCGTTTTCACAAAATGTGTAGGTAAATGTTGATAGTGCACCATATACTGAGTCTCACACTAGAACATATCAGTAAAATGTCTTCCCCAGTTAATGATGGTTGCGTCTTTCTTGCAGTCAAACGAACAAGCAGAAACTAAGAAAAGAAAGGGGGCGGGCAAAGATGATGGCAAGAAACTCAAGAAGCAAAAGACGAGCAAAGAAAAAGGAGATGGTCTGACACTCAATGCAGCAGCCAAGTGTGTGGAAATCCTACATATAAAGGTAATATATTTGGAAAGACCCAACGCATAATTGGAATTTGTTAAACGTGTCAGGTAGACTGTTTTTCTCAGTAAAATTATATTTAGTGTGTCATTTCTGTGAATCAAAAGGTTAGTCAGGGTATTCAGCATAGTATCTGACTTGAGTGGGTGTGGTTTCTTTTCCCCCAGAATGTGAAGGAAGGTATGCTGATGCTCGGCTGTGTGAAGGAGGTCGCAGACTTTGAGGTGACAGTCAGTCTGCCTTGTGGTCTAAGAGGTTTCCTCAGCATCAAGAACATCAGCGACTCGTACACCAAGCTGCTCAATGAGCAGCTGGAATCAGCTGACACAGAGGTAGGCCTGTGGAGTGATTATTTGAATATACTGCTAATAAAGAAGTTGGTACACATTCCAGGATATGTTGTAATATATTTCTAATATCTGGTTCCTGTACTTCACAGGAGATCTGCTCTCTGCCACACCTCTTCTACCCCGGCATGGTGTTGAGATGTGTGGTTGCCAAGTTAGACGTAGCTAGAGGAGGCTCTCTGAGCATCCAGCTGTCTGTCAATCCAAAGCTGGTCAACAAGGGTCTCACCTCAAGCTCTCTGAAAGCTGGCATGGTGAGTCATTAATGCACATAATCAGTCAAACAAATATTCAGTTTGATTTTTTTTTTTTTAAACCAAAAATGTATTGATATGTTGTCACTGTGTATTGATGTAGGTCTTGAGTGGATGTGTGGAAAGTGTGGAGGATCATGGCTGCATAGTTGACATTGGCATCAGTGGGTCCAAAGCCTTCCTGCCTATGAAAACAGTAAAAGACAAACACAACAACCCAGAAGGTATTACAAAGCATTTTAAATTTGCTTTTCATTAAATGAGGTAATTCATTCAGAGAAAATAATTGCAGAGATCAAAATATCTCAGGAGTTTACATCTTACTCTGCGTTCTCATGTCTACAGAGCTGAAAGTGGGTCAGTATGTGACCTCTCATGTGGACGAAGTAAAGAACGAAGGGCGTGTGATCCAGCTCTCTGTCAACCCCCTGACCATCTCCCAGGCCTGTGCTGAATCCACGCAGGGATGGAACCTCACCAACCTTCTGCCTGGTCTTCTGCTCAAATCTACAATCAAGAAGGTAAAGATAAGAAGACAGTGACATTTATTATGTTTAGTTTATTATTATAATTTGAGTCCAAATATAGGATGAAAATTCATTGGTTAAAGTCAATTGTCTTTTGTTCAGTGAATGATCTCCTGTTTATTTACTGTCATAAATTCATTTTGATAATGTTGAAATTTCTTTATTGCAGGTGACCAAACATGGTCTGATCCTGGACTTCCTGTCCTCCTTTAGTGGCCAGGTGGACTTTCTCCACATGGAGCCAGAACAGGCGTCCGACTACACAGAGGGAACTGAGGTAAACCTGACTCAGCACAGGGATGCTTTTGGCATCTAATGGATGTTTTCAATTAAAATACACCCTATTAAAGGTCTCAGATGAAAGCATTACATGTTACCACTCAGTCTTTCTGTCTCACATGCTCGTACTTGATTATAAATTTGGCATCCTAACCCTCTTTTGCGCTTTTGCATCCATCCACCCAGGTGCAAGCTCGTGTGCTCTACGTGGAGCCGTCCACACGTCTGGTGGGTTTGAGTCTGCGCAGCTTCCTCATTCAGCCTGGGAAAACTATTGACCCCACCCCTGCGGGGGGTGACCGCATTGGTGAGGTGGTGAAGTGCTGCAAAATAACGACTATACACCACATGTCTGGAGCCATGTTGGAATTGCCTGGCAAAACATTGGCATTTGTACACGTGAGTCAGTTTGATGCTTCGCAAGTTTTATCCAATTTTAGTTGTAACAAAGAATAAATTCTGTCTGCTGATATGCTGTCACCACAGCATTGGGTTAAAATCATTTTATTGTCTTTCCCGACAGAGGAACCACCTAAAAGAGTCAAATGAGACAGCGAATGAGAACAGAGCGCTGGCGATGCCTGAGCACACCTGCAGGATCCTGGACTACAGCCCCATTGACCAAATTCATTTTGTTAGTCTGCGCAGGTGTGTGGCTCTGAACTTCCCCCGTACTGAGCATTGAACTCAAAAATCCATTTTGAAATTCTGACAAAAATGTTTCTCGTCTTATTTGCAGGAGTGTGATTGAGAGGCCTTTTTATAGATATCATGATATCCAGGCTGGTCAAGTTGTGGAGGTAATTGTAAACTTTGCTCATGTTGACATTTCTAAAAATCTGTTAGGCAACACATGGCGACGTCTCACTTTAAAAGCCCAAAGTGTTTACATTTAAGTCGCGCAAGGTTGACAGTCGGACCTAAGAGGAAGCAGCAGTGAGAACATACTTAACATCAGAAATGCAATGTTTCAGTCAGTGGCAAAGGCAATGCAAAAATTTTCTTTTAAAGCATCGCAACTTTGGAAGCCAGTCATGGTACACTACGCGAGTTATACAAGTGTGATGTGGAAACATGAGGCCTCCAGGTCACGCGCACTTCAGATGGACTTTTCAGTCAAGTAGGAGAAATCTTGTATCTAGTAGTTAAACCTTTGCAAGAAAACATATCGGCACATTCATAGATTTGGGATTTTTCAATGAGGGAGTAGGTATAGATGTAACTTTAAGGATTCTTCATGAGGAAATCAAACTTTTTGGCTAACATCTGTGTAGATTGATTAAAAAATTGAGTTAATGAACAAAAAATGAAATCTAGAAATCTTTGTTTTTATTATGTTTAAACATTCATTCAATGACCCTTTCCACATATATTATTTTTTCCTTTGTATACGTTCCTGTCTCTCTCCCTGATTCTGTTATCTGTCTCACATCCTCTTTCTTCCATGTGTCTTTTCCTCCAAGGGCACAGTGTCAGTCCTGCTGAATCACGGGATGGTGGTGCATCTGTCTGACCACATTAAAGGTCTGGTGCCTCGGACCCACCTCTCTGACATCATCCTCAAAAACCCAGAGAAGAAGTACATAGAGGGCATGAAAGTCAAATGTCGGGTCAGTGCAGTTTACTCTACTTTGTTTTAAGCCACTGAGAATAAAATCTGTAGAATGCACAGTTTCAACTCTTTGGCAGATATGTGTCTTATTCCTCTGTGTTTGTGTGGGGATGTATTCCTGCAGGTGCTGTCAGTAGATGCAGAGAATAAGAAGCTGTACCTGACCAGAAAGAAGGCCCTGGTTGAAAGCTCCCTGCCGTTGTTCCTCAGCTTTACTGACGCTCGTCCCGGCAGCTTGTCCCATGGCTACATTGTCTGCATCAAAAACTTTGGCTGCATTGTTCGTTTCTACAATAACGTCAAGGGTCTAGTGCCACTCAGTGAGCTCAGCTCTGAGCCCATCATCAATCCTGAGGAGGTCTTCTATGTCGGGCAGGTGAGGAAATCAAATAAAATTTAGGAGTGATCCGGTGTAAGGTTTTTGTTGTCTTTGTTCGAGATGTTTGAGAACCACCACAAGCCCTTGATTTGACATCTGATTTGTTCATTTTGGTTGACCATCCAGGTGTTAAAGACTAAAGTTCTTCAGTGTGACCCCGACAAGGCGAAGATGGTGCTGTCCTTCAAGGCTGCAGCGAAGGGAGAAACTGAGGAACCTGCCAAGCCCCAGTTTGACTGTGAGGTGGGGAAGGTAAGTTAAAGACCTCAAGCTTTGGTTTTGTCTCTCTTTTATCATAATGGGCCAAATCATGACCTCTGCATTTCACTAATGTAACATCTGCACTCTGTATGTGATGTAGAGGCTGGAGGCCAAGGTGCTGAAAAAGTTGCTCTTCGGTCTGGAGGTGGCGATCCTCCCTGATGAGATAAAAGCCATACTACCCACCATGCACCTCTCTGATCACATGTCCAACTGCCCTCTGCTGTGGGAGAGCCTGCAGGAGGGAGACAACATCTCAAACCTCATGTGTTTCGGCAAGAACAAACAGAATATTGTATCCTTTCTTTATATGGTCTACCGAAATTTGCCCTGCTTAGATTGATTTTGCACAGTATGAAATATTTTATTGGCCTTCGATGCTTATCGGGAAGTTCATTCTCACATTTTCTAAATATGAAAAGCAGGATCGTTGTGTTTTCCTTAGCTGTTCCTCTTTTAAAGACTCTCACCAAGAAACCGACCGTGAGGTGGTCACTGGAGGAGGGAGTGGTTGCCAAGGACTTCTCAGAGATCACAGTTGGGATGCAGCTGATTGGCTGGGTCAAGAACATCATGTCCTATGGCGTCTTTGTGGAGTTCCCATATGGCCTCGTGGGTCTTGCACCAAAGTCGGTGAGTAAAGGGCTGTTGTGTGTCTTCACACCTGAAAATCTGTATTTACAAGTTGTTTATTTCTCCTTCTAAGATTCTTTCTCTGCTCTGCTTCCCAGGCCATGTCTGACAAGTTCATCAGTGATGCCACAGCCGCCTTTCAGCTGGGCCAGACAGTCATCGCTAAAGTGACCAACCTGGACGAGGAAAAGCGGCGTTTCCTGATCACACTGAAGATGTCAGAGGTCACAGCTTCAGAGGGTGACGCCCAGACCAGACTCATTAATGGTCTGCAGGAGAGAAGATCCGTGAATGAAATGTTGGCTATGAAAGGTATGCATGTGTTGTCTCTGAAGTCACTTTAGATTTGGATATAAACGGGCTCAACATAAATCAGATGTTATAAGTCAGGCCTTATGGTGTCTATCTCGTTGTCTCTCTCAGATAACAGCGATCTTCGCCAGCAGCTGGCTGCTCTCTCTGTTGGTCAGAAGCTGAAGCTGACCACGGATACTGTGAGTGACAATGGAGCGACATTTACGTCTGATGATTTGGTCGGTGTTTCCATACTGGCCAGCAAGAACCATGTCATGGGTATGTATTAGAAACATGTAATAATTAATGTTTTAGTGTTTTTGGTTTGAAATTCCTAAATGTTTTACTCCTTTTTAACCTCCTAGGACCTGGCGTCCACATATGTGGACCTCACATTTTGGGTTCTCTAGACCACAATACTAACTTTTTCTTAACAAGGGCCTGGTGACCACATATGAGGATATTATACTGCCACTCAGTAATCGGAATTTAAAACTAATGTCCTCATATGTGGACATCATTTTTCTCAGGTCCCAATCAGCCTAAATAGCAAAGAGAAATTAAAAATGCACGTCATGCAAGAGTTCGGGTCTTAGGAGGTTAAATATCATTCACATTTCCTGCAGTCTCTTGGAATGCATATAGCAACATGAGCTGGTACCGGGTTTTCATGGTATCATTGCATCCAACCAAAATGATGTGGTAAATAATGAAATACTGCATTATTGATTGGCTGGTGTCTGTTGAGCTCCTTACATACAAACATACATACAAATAACACAAATGTCCTCTCCAGTAATGTCAGGACACTGCAGTGAAGATATTCCTGCCTTCTCTCTGTGTTGTCTGCTACATGTTGCATGATTACCTTTAACACGTTACATTTTTTGTTTCACATAAAATACATGATGTGCTTTTCAGGCGTTAACTTGACCTCAGGACAGAAAGCTACTGCGGTCATCCTTCACGTTGACATCCTCTCCATTGTGTGCATGTGTCCATCCTTTCTAAGCTGGTGGGAAACAAGAAATCTGTGAGTGTCACTCTTCCTAATGCCATTTACTGACCTGTTTTCAAAGTAAAGAAAGTTAGGATGAACACGTTTTCCCTTTAACGTGCTGTAGGTGGTGTTTTTCTAAAGAGTCAGACAGCGTGAGACAATATTGTCTTAGTGATTTTTATGTAGGGGACTGTATGGAAATCACTGTGGTTGGACGGAGGCTGAAAGGTATAAATAATTAACTGACTGCGGTGTTTCTGTATTTTTGCAGTTAAATGAAGGATCAAAATACACAGCAATGGTGCAGTACACAGACAAAGATTTTGCCGTCATCTCATTGGGTGATACGGCCCAGTTGACCGTGATCCAAACTAGCAGCCACCTGAATGAGATATTGCTGTTTGAGTCAGAGAAGCTGAAGGCCGGGATGAGTTTGGCCGTCGAGGTGATGGAACGCAACTGTCAGGAACTACAAGGGCTCCCTCTAGTGTCTTGGCAACGCACTGCATCAAAAAGACAGCGCATAACCTCGGAGAACCAGTCGAGCTCCAAGGGTCACTGCTTCGGTGAAATCCTGCAGGGGAAAGTACGGACAGTGAAGCCCACCTGCATTCAGGTAGCACTGGACGATGGAAGCACAGGCAGCGTGCACGTGTCTGAGGTGGTGGAGAACACAAAAGTGTGTTTGGGATCCTTCCCGACGTCCTCGGTGAAAGTGGGCAGTGTGGTCAACGTCAGGGTCATTGGAGGGCGAGAAGCCTCCAGTCACAGGTAAACACTCATGTCATGCCTCATTTTACATGTTGGAATAGACCCTTTTTTTTTTCCTACTTTAGTTCCTACTTTCCTAGTGTACTTTAGTCCATTCTTAACCTTAAAATCCCTGTAAAAGTATAAAAGTGAATGTGATGATTTTATATTTATTATTTGTTAAAGTGTATTGAACTTAAAGTTAATTTTATGTATTTTTCAGATTCTTGCCGTTTTCCCATCCCAGATATACATACACCATTCCTGAGCTCACACTTATACCAAGGTAATTGTATAGTACAGTTCATTGTGCAATTACCATGTCCAACATTACATAATATGCCGCATGATATCCAGAATGTTATTGTGTAATCCTAAAGTAAATTAGTAGATTTACAGTGTTCTCATTTTTCAACCAGTAAATATTACCATTATATAAACCTGTTGTGTTGTCATAGCTGTTCACATGTTATGTCTTTTTCTTTTTCTCTCTACAGCAAACTGGATAAGAGCGTAGATTGCAAACCAGTTCCAGCAAAAGAGAAACTTAAAAGCTATAAGGTCGGGGAAGAATTGACATGCTTTGTATCAAAGGTAAGTTTTGAAAATTGTAAAGGCATACTATAACTGCATGGGTTTCCACAAAATTTTACTTTTTGGTCATAAGTTGACAAATGGACAACAGCTTTTAAGGAACACACGTGCAGCCGTGTTTTTTAACGTGCTTGTGCTCTGCCACCAGTTCAATCCAGAGAAGAAGTCTTTGGAAGTCACCACTGATCCGTGTGTGACTGGGACGGTTGAGCTTTTGGCCATGATCACTGATCCTAAAGTAAGTTTAAAGCTGTGTCTGCATTATGTCGTTTCATATGTATCGGATGAGCACGTCTTGTCATCTTTAACATTCAAGTGCTGAGAATGACTGAAGTCGAAGGCTTTTTACAGCTGGAGAGAAAGTAAGATTCGATGAACCTTTCATTTAAATCTCAGTAAAATTGTGCTTATCCTCAGGACGCCAGACACCCGGAGAAACTATACAAGCTGGGCCAAGCAGTCCGTGCTAAAGTGGTAGAAGTGAGCTCCAAACCTCATCGCTTTGTGCTCTCACTCACAGGTAGGAGCACCTCAGACTGTGTCTTGTTGGCTGTTCTATTTTTGCATTCTGTATCACTTCTCCATATTGATTTCAGATTGTGAATGCTGAATGCTAAAACACAATTTGATTCCTGGGTTCCCTTTGCTTTCCAGGTCTCCATAAATTGGAGAAAGGCAGCGTTACTTTGGGGATCGTGACTAATAATCAGCCACAAGTTGGACTCATGGTCAAGCTTCCCTTCGGCGGCATGGGGACTGTTGCTGTCACTGACCTTGCTGATGCCTACAGGCCAAACCCCCTGGATGGGTATAGCAAGGATCAGCTAATCAGGTCGGTACATGAAGCAGCGACCTTTGTATAAAGATCCTTTATTTATGTATTGCACATAGTCTGAGACTAAGGGTCAGTTTGTGGTCTCGCAGAACTAGTTTGTAAGACAAAACATGTTGAAAATCAAAAGTGGTTGTAGTTGTTGTTCCTGAACAGCCACACTGGAAGGCAGAGTGAAAAGCTGGCAGGCGTAAAGAAGGAGAGATGATATCGTTTAAAAACAGGGATACAGGGAAAACATTCATCATGTTGCACAAAGCCTGTTTGATAGACCAGTTCAGTTGTTGCCTTGTAATGTTCTATTTCATTTACAAACTGTGGATAACTTTTTTTTTTTTTGTTTGTTTTGCATGAACCTAAATGAAAGATAAGTTAACTTTCTGGCAGTGGGTCATTATAAGAGCCTAATATCATGGTTGCAAATGTTGATCTTCCACTGCCCAGAATACATTCATGGGAAATTGCTCAGACAGAATACCAAGAATCAGCAGCTACAATCCACCATCGTCAGTCTTGACCATCTCAAAGCGCAGATTAAGACTTAAACTTTTTAATGTCCTCTTTTGCCTCAGGTGTTTCCTCCTCGGGTGTGAAAATGGCAAGTGGCAGTTATCTCTACGTCCATCGAGGTATGACGTGTCACTGTAAAAGTCTAATGCATGAGTTTACACAGCTTAGGACAACAGTAAATCTTATTAGGTTGCGTGGCTGATTGAAACCCTTCTCCCTCAGGCTGAACCCGGAGCAGGCCAAGCCAGTGAAGGACCCAGAGGTTTTGTCTGTAGACAAACTGAAGGCAGGCCAGATCATCCGAGGCTACGTCAAGGCTGTGCGAGAGCAGGGCATCTTCATCAGGTAACTGAGAAATTCACCCAGCACTGAAACTTAACTTTAACTAATTTAGCTTTAACTTTCTTTAGCGCCAGACAGGACAGAAAGTGCATTCATATCTAAACTCCACAGAAACATATGAACTTCCGACAGGAACAACACGCCCCTTGTTTCATTCTAGTTATTTCAGCCGGTATCATGACATATCCTCTGCCCTGCTCATTATTTCTTCTCACTGCTTTGTGATCTTGTTAAAAATGACAGAGTGTTCACTTGTCTTCCAGGTTGTCTCGAGGTTTAACTGGAAGAGCCCAGCTTCAGCAGTCCACCAAGTTCTTTGTTAACAACCACAAGGTCCTCTCTGAGCACTTGCCTCCCAACACTCTGCTCACCACTAAGATCCTCAGGTACAAAAAAAAACAAAAACACATCTCAGCTCTGGGTTTGTAATAATGAACATATGTCCAAGAGAACTTTATTGTCACTAAGGTTACACTCTGATCCAGTGTAACTAGCAGTTTAATGAGTTAAATGTCTTGTGACGCATGAATGTAGAATGAAAGACAAGAAGCCGTCGTCATACCAGACATCAGAAACTGATAAGGGCAAATGGGAAGAATTTAGCAGCGTAATGCCTCTCGTGTGTCTTTGCATGAGCTCTTGTCCACCGCAGCTTTGGTTACAGAATCAATACTGTCATCGTGTCATTTTTAGTCTGCAGCTCTTTTCTATTCTCGTCCTCAGTATTGACGAAGAGGAGGAGTTGGTCGACCTCTCTCTGCTCCCCGTGGACACCGGGAAGCCAGATGTCCTTCCAGAATCTCTCGGTTTGCCGCTGCGTCTTATCGGAGAGGAGAAGAAGAAATATGATTCTAAGAAGAAGAAGAAGCGCACACTGTCTGAGAGTGAACAGGTAACAAACGGCCTGGGTTTCCTTGGCGTGCTGACGTCAGACTTTCTTTCCTTCCTCACTCCCCCTTTCCAGTGTACATGACTCGCTAGTCAGTCTTCGGAGTTGCTGAGGTGTTTGAAAGTGAGCAGTACCCAATATGGGGAACCACCTGCACATAGATCTGTGCCATCTTCATTTATCATGCACTCATTATCCTTTGGTCTGACAGCAATAATTGCTGCATTGATCTTTGCCCCAGTCCCTCTGCAAACCCTACAGCTTTAATTACAACCAGATGGCCACTGAAGCAATTGCGTGCATGTGTTGTGGTTTATTTAAACCTTGATGATCTTTATGTTGTTTTATTTGCCAGAAACAAGCAGAGTCCCAGGTCCCAAATAAGAAGAAAAAAACAAAGAAAGCTAAGACAGAGGATAATGACAGCGGAGTTGAGGTGTACTTCAGGGAAGATGATGATAAGGAAGATGAAGAGGAACCCAAACCTGATCCTGCAAAAGTAAGTGAATATAATGCTGCTCAGAATGTGCAGTGATATTATCTAATAGCCAGAAAAATAAAATTCTCCCTCCCTCCCCTCCCTCAGCAGGTGTCACCCAGCTCTGCGGGTCCAGCCCGACTGCAGGTGGCGGCAGGTTTCTCCTGGGACGTGGGACTGAACTCTCTGAAGCCTGCCTCTGCAGCTCAGCACGGGGACTCCAGTGATGGAGAGGACCAAGACAGAAGCAGCAAGGTGAGACAAACCTAAACATACAACTTACTATCATCGTTTTCTGTATCCTGCTCAAAGATAATCTCTTAGAAGTCTTTTATTTTGGATTTATTTCTCTCTCCGCTCCTCTTCATCACTCATCTTCTTGACCATCCTGTCTTTCGTCTTGAAACTTCTCTCCTCAGCCCCAGAAGAAGTCTCGTCATGAGGTGGAACAGGAGAAGAAGGCAGCAGAGAAAGCGCTGGTACAGCGGGAAACCGAGCTCATGGATCCGAACCTGCGCCCCGAAGATGCGGCTGCCTTCGAGCGCCTGCTCCTCGCCTCACCCAACAGCTCTCTGCTTTGGCTCCAGTACATGGCACATCACCTGCAGGCCACACAGATCGAGCAGGCCCGCGCTGTGGCTGAGAGGGCTCTCAAAACTATTTCCTTCAGGTGATTGATAAAATAATGGATTTATGTCACTCATATTGGGTCAGTCTTTAAACTTGCAACCCAAAGGTTCATTGTTAACGTCCAAGACCACTTTTAACAGCACATACTGGTGTTAGATAATACTATCCTGTGTTGGTCCAGGGAGGAGCAGGAGAAGCTGAATGTGTGGGTGGCCCTGCTGAACCTGGAGAACATGTATGGCACAGAGGAGACTTTAAAGAAAGTATTTGAGCGGGCGCTGCAGTTCTGTGAGCCTATGCTCGTTTATCAGCAGCTGGCCGACATCTACGCCAAGTCCAACAAGACCAAGGTGCAGTCTATTGAGTTTTTCCTTAGTTTGACATTTTACCCTTTCAATGCTCAAATGCTGTGTTCTGTGCCTTTAAAATCGACGTGTTTCTCTTACTCTGTGTTGTGGGCTGTTTTGTGGCTGTATCCAGGAGGCAGAGAGCTTGTACAAGACGATGACGAAGCGTTTCCGTCAGAATAAGGCAGTGTGGCTGAGTTACGGGACCTTCCTGCTCCAGCAGGGTCAGAGCGATTCTGCCAGTGCTCTCCTGCAGAGGGCACTGAAGAGTCTGCCCTCCAAAGAAAGTAAGATAGCCTGGCTGAAAGCTCAAGATATAGCCTACCACAAAAGAGTATGATGATGATGATATTTTTTTACACCCACTATTGACTGAAACCAGTTAGTCATCCCCTCCCCCGTTCGACTGTGCAGTCTATGTCAGAGTTCAGTGTATGTAACTAGTTAGATTCTGTTTCCCTGCCCCAGCTGCGTCTCTCCACAGGTTTTAACCTTTATGTGTTGTCATCCTTCCTCTCAGGTGTGGATGTGATTGCCAAGTTCGCTCAGCTGGAGTTCCGTTATGGTGATGTAGAGAAAGGTCGCACCATGTTTGACAAAGTCCTGACAAGCTATCCGAAACGCACCGATCTCTGGTCTGTTTTTATCGACCTCATGGTCAAACATGGATCACAGAAGGAAGTCAGGTGAGCAAATGATCATTTTCCAAGCCTTATTGGTGTATAACACTGAGATCTGTGAGCTGGTTACGTGTATAATCAAACATACAAAGTCTTTCATGGTGTTTTCCAACTTCCTGTGTCCTGCAGGGCGCTCTTTGATCGTGTGATCCACCTGAGTGTTTCAGTGAAAAAGATCAAGTTCTTTTTCAAGCGCTACCTGGAGTACGAAAAGAAGCACGGCACCCCGCAGAGCATCCAGGCAGTCAAGGAGAAAGCCATGGAATTTGTGGAAGCTAAAGGCACCGAGGCTTCAAATTAAAGACCAAATACACACATGTGGACTCAGCCAGCTCTCCATACCTATTTGGAAAAAAGTTTGTGGCTGCATAGTTTCTGAATCAAAATAATCACCTTGGTAGCTTGTAATTAAGCTTTTTTTTTTTTTTTTTAAGTGTCATGGACTGTTGAACCTGAAGTTAGGGTTTGATGCTCTAATGTTGCAAAACACAACAAACCTTTGTAAATCATCTATAAATGTTAAAACAAAACAAACAAACTGTTATTCAATATGTCATCAACTTACATTTTAATCCATTTTGTATGTAAATGAGTGTGAGCTAAGGAGAGAATAGTGGATTTCATGACTATTAGTTTACTGTTTTTAAATGGACTTTAAGTTCCTTATCAGACTCATTGGAAATTGTGTGACTGACCTTTCAATAAATCCAGCACCATTGCAATACATTACGTGACGTTTTATTTAAAAGCAACAAATACAAAATAACAATATATATAGGGACACGTTTACATACAATACATACAAGCAAGACTAGTTTTCTATCAGTCTCTTTTTAAAAGGAAAGGGCCTGGGACACAATCGGTAACAATATTGTCTACGTAAATCGTCATGGTTGTAATCCCGCTGGTCGTGGTTTCAGCCGGAGGTTGTGGCTACCTGGAGCATTTCACCTACACTGGCAGTATTGAAGATGCATGTGTGGCACAGGGTTATAGGGTGACTGACATGGTTTGTGCTGGCTGTATTGGTAACACCCCTGAGATATTAGAGGTATCCATTCTAATCCTGTACTCTGATGTCCCGCTGAATGCCTGTTGTGTTGTTTGTCTCTGGCAGTGCTGCACTAGTCATCCAGTGACAGCCGCAATGATATCCTGCTCTCTAAAGTGGCTCCTTTTCCTGTCATGTTTTTGGTGAACAGTGCAATATGGAAGTAGATCTAGGAGCATTTTTATGAAAAGATCCTATTCATCCACCCTCTCCCTGACTGATCTGACCAAATGAATTTGGTGCTGTCAATATCCAATTCCACCAAGGCATATTGCTCAAAGGTCAGCAGCAAGGTGGCCACTTGGGTTCATTATCAACATTTCCTGTGAGATGTCTTAAAGATGCACGCTGTCCATCATCCCTGGTGTATTTAATATGTGTGTTTTCTGTAAGGGGAGTTCAGTTTCCTCTTCCCCAAATCCCTCACACCTCCTCTGGGTCCATGGGACCCTCAGCACCCTGGGGAGCGTCTGTGTGGAGCCGGAGGATGGGTTTGTTACACATGGGGCACACACTGCGGATCTCCAGCCACTTAAGCAGGCACCTGACGGAACACAGACAGTAACAGTCAGCTTAAACATTGCATGACAACAATTTGGTTTTCCAGGAGCATCTTGGATAATACTGGTATATAACAATAAACTCCACACTATGTTTAACACCTGGAATCATTAGTAAGTACTAATAATAAAGAAGCTATTACTAATTTTATGCTGGTTTGGTTCAGAATATGAGTCTCGTGGCTGGTTAATTACAGTTTTGCTCTTGTGTTTTTGGATAAACATGACATTTGGAAGTAATATCCTCACAAGTGTAATGTATTAACCTTAAATAAAAATGAGCTTGAAAAGGCAGTTCAACACTACCTCTAAAAATCAAATTTAAAAAAAACAAATCTATTACATTTACTTAGTGGTCAGGAAGAATGGAGGACCACATGTCACTGAAATAGTAGCATTTAATTAATAACCAATTTCACAATAAAAATAGGCTTTAATAAATTTGTTTGCAAATTAATTTATTAATCTATAAATACATTGTATAAATTGCAAAGCTATTATTTAATATTTTGATTGGAATAAAAAGTAATTTAATAAAATCATTTACAACTGAATTATGAATCGTCAATAAATACTTAAAATACTTTAAAAAAATAATTAAAAACGGGTTTGCAAAATAACATAAAACAGTCAATAAGTACATAATTTAAAAATATATCGATGAATCCATAGAAAATAATGAAATCAAATCGATTTGAAAATGCTGTTTCAAAAGAGAAATAACTCGATCAAAGAAATTGAATTAAGAATAGGCCTACAGATTTTAATCAGGAATTAAAAAGGGCAATTTCCTGTCCCATTTGCATGTCCATTTCTTTGCTGCTTTTTCTTTTCCTACTAGCTATTCAATTTGTTTAGTCATTTAGCTTCTCCTTTCCAATACACTTTGGGCCTTGGACTGGTAAAATGAGATAAAACAATGCAAATTAGCCATTGGGTGGATACTGATTTGCAGCAGTTAATATAAAAGGAGTTCAGTCAACACTTTCAGAAACTGTTCATTAAGTTAGATGAGATTTAGCACCAGCCAATGAGCTTATCTTAGCAAAAAGACTGCAAACAGCTAGTGTTAGCCTGGTTCTGTCTTAAGGTAAGTAAATCAACCTAACTTCGCCTCTAAAACTCACTAATGAACACTTTATATCTTGTTTGTTTTGTATAATATAACATGTAGTTTTATGCAGGGTTATTTGCCGGGCAGTTGGCATTATAATAATACAATGGCATCTACGTGTCTTTAGGTTACCTAGCAACCAGCGGAGACTTCAGGAAACCTGGCCCTGTTTCCTTTCTTTATACCAAGATAAACTAAGTTAAGCTAACTCGACTATAGCTAGCTATATATTTACCATACAGGTATGAGAGTGGTATTAAAGCTTTATAATTTCCAGTTTATTAACACTCACTTCTTGTGAAATGCATGTGAGCATGGGCACACTCCCAGTTCATCTCTGGTCCTGAACTCTTCCAGACACACCGCGCAGGTTTGCTACAACAACAACAACAACAACAACAACAACAAAAAAACAACAAAACAAGGTCAGTGTATGTGTGTTATGTGTTGCCTCCATCTTAATTCAGTAAAGGGGTTGTATCTCACCACAGCCAATAACATTACCATTTGTAGCTAAATTAAGTAAATTTGAGAGGTAAATTACTTTCATGTGACCTAGATTCAGAGCATGACACAAATATAACTCCTTGTTTTTAAATAGTATTTTTAACTTATGTTTCAGTAACAGGACTATCTCACCCTTCCCTTTTCCCAAAAACAGAGATTGCACATTGAACTGAAAAACAAAATTACCCCTAACCACCACAGCTGCCTTGACAAAAAGAAAAGAAAGAAAGAAAGCAGTCGCTTAGGAATCACAAGAGACAGGAAGAAATCTTTTTTTATGATACATTTTGAATGAGTGCAGTTATTCCTGGAGTCCTAAATTCTGCTACAAGCAGAGAGTCAAGCAGGCACTCTGACATTTTTAAATAGCTGCATTCGAGATACAAGATATTTTCAGGACATCTCCACTGTGAGTGAGTTCAGCATGTTAATCACATCGGAGAGGAGAAATTGATTGAGTTAACCAACCGAACCCTCCCAGCTCATAATGGATCATCTGAGCTGGCACGGAAACAGTGTGGGTAACACGAAATGTGTACAGCTGTTAGGGTTTAACATACATGTTAAAAGACCCAAGTGACATTTACATGCATGTCAAAGAGTGTGACTTACTCCGAGAAGGCTCAGTTTCTTGCTTGCTCCCTTCAGCACCACCTACAGTGGGAAAAGGGGGAGGTAAGACCGAAGCATTGGGTCATGTGAATGATGTGTCAGCACTATTATGTTGGCAGAAAAGCCATGGTGTAAAACAAACTTCAGATGTGTTCAATGTCCTGATGTGACAGCCTAAAAATATTTGCAACAGTTTTTGTTGTTGTTGCTTTAGTTGCATAGTTTAAAAAAAACATCCTGAATACAGATAAAACACACAGCTGTAGCTCAGCCTTCCCCAAAGCTTAAAACAAAACAACACTAACTGTCACCACACCTACCACAGCACACTGTCACTCCCTGCTACCTGCCTATCACCATCAGGCCTTTTCACACTGCAGCTGGATTAATGCTTTAAAATCAGAGCGTAGGTAGAGACACATGGATGGAGTGGAGATCATCTATAAACAGTGGTGTTAGATTTCACAATTGACAAAGACAGTGTGAAATGCTATAGTAGTATTTATAACCTGCTTCGAAAGCTGATGTTACATGTTAACTAACAGCGACAGAAATTTCAGAGACATACCTCATTGTAGCTGAACTGCTCCCTTGTTCCTTGTTGTTTCAGCCTAACAGGGACAGAGAGAGAAAAACATCTGTACAGTAGAAATGACTGTACTGTAACTACAGTCAGGCATGCTATTAATCAATACTCCCATTTCCTACTACTGCAATAGGAGTTATGGATAAAATCCTTCATCCAGATATAGTTCATTTTATAGCCGAGTAGTGATATATATTGTTTTACAATAAATTTTCTACCAACATATTAAGAAACTGTGAAAAACACAGGTGATGCATATATACATACACACACATATATGTATACACACACACACACACACATATATGTATACACACACACACACACACACACACACACACATATATTTATATATTGTTAAACCTGCATTAAATGATGACATAATATCACCATATGAAGCTGATATGGCAACCATGTTAGCTAACAGTTGCTAATTGAGATTACAAAAATCAATCATCACTGTATGATGAATGAATTAGCGAACAGGTGTCATTTAAACATCCAGCAGACACAGAGCAACACTATCAATAATTTTGAGTCGTGTTTGTGTACACCTGATTAATCCAAGTCCAATATTCACTGTCTTTTTAGCTCTGCTTTGTTCTCCACCAACTCCTGAGGGAAATATTTGGCTATTTAGCTGTTAGATGCTCCAGACTGTTTATCTACTTAGCTAGTGAGCTTATTAGTTGCTAACTTTGTCTGTCTGCAGTTTGGTGCTGGGCAGGTAGCGAACAGTGGGTTTTAGAGCCTTTCACTGACAACAGCTGCCTGCTGCAATTCAAACCGACACTGATGAGTGCCGTGAGAGTGAACCAAAAGAGTAAGGTTGAAACAGTGAGGGGAACAGCAGAGTTGGTTATAATTCTTGGGTTCATTAATACGAGCAACCATTTTGACATTAGACATAGTCATTTGTCTCCCGTTTTAAAACTAAGAAATTACATTATTTATATATATATATATATATATATATATATGTGTATATATATACATAGCTACATAAACACTAGCATAGACTTATGTGTTTCTTTCCTATTCTAACAATCATAGACTATATTGTGGCAACTTTGGCAGCTCTGCAAGTCAACCCTCCATAAATTTGCATCATGATTGCTTCTATTATCACATATTAAAATCTTATTACCAAGGTAGATCTGAATTTTAACCTGCTGTGGTACACTGTGTTGCAATGCTTGTTCAAAAAAAATCTTTTTCTGGATAGTTAACTGGATGAAATGTCATGTCTTCTTTTGTACTTCTGTAACTCTCTCACTTATTACCCAGATTTTCACAGTCACCCATGTACCTACCTGAAAAGGTAGCAGCAGAAGATGAGGCTGAGCATGAAGACGAAGAGGCCGATGCCCAGCACAATGACATACACATTGAGTGGGAGGTGGTAGATGTCAGACGTCATGCTGCAGTAGTGTTCAGAGCGCTGAGAACCCAAACCACACAGGCATCCTGTCAAGAAGAATACAAATTACATACTTGACACACATTTAACTCTTGCCTTTAACTGTTAGGGTTAAGAGTCCAAAGCTACAAGTTAGCTTAAATACATTTAAGAAATCTTAAGCCTGTCTCATTTCTTATGTGGTTATTTTTTTAGAGGAGTAACTTTCATTCTTTGTTTGGATGCCCATGACAGAAAACTTTGGTTTTTAAACTTAATTTTCATAGAGAGCTGCTAAAGCCTGTCTTGCAACTTCATAGTTTGGTCTCCCATTATAATCACCTGTTGTAATCTCCCCTTTAGATCCACCATTTCAGTCTAAAATGGTAGCATAAACATTAGACGTTAACTGTTATTTGTACAGGCTATTGTACTGTTGTGAATCTAGAAAGCACTTAAGCTCATGAGATCTGTGTTTGTTGATAATTAACTAGAACATGGAGCTATATTGCCATCAGGCCTTGAGCCTCGGGGTGAGTACAGATATGAAACTCGAACATATATTTGCTCGACAGTAGTCTTAGGGTATGTGGCACTCTGGCTAAAATATTTAGTGAGGAGTTCAAGGTAATAGTTTGTGTTTGTTTGGGTACAGGTGTGTGCATGGAGCTGTGACTGGCACTGCGGTGGCAACTGAAGCTGAAACTGAACTGCACGTTAATTGTCTGCGAACAAGACAAACATGGAGGACAGACACCACTTCCGCCACACCACCATCTGTTCCACAGACTCCATAGAGGTGACTGGTGGTGTGTGTGTGTGCGTGCGTGCGTGCGTGCGTGTGTGTGTGTGTTTGTGTGAGTGACAGCACTGGGGGATGGAAGGGTAGGGGTGTGCTGCGTCTGTCTGCATGTATTTGTAAGACACAAGTGTGTGTGTGGGTTGCAGGTGGCAGGGGGTGGGGGGTGGGGAATATTAAACAGGATGAACTCTGGGGACTAAAGGACCATTTGGTAAAACAATAGCAGAGGAAGCCCCACTTCCACAGGCCACATGTGTTCCTATTAATTTGCGGCGAGGATGCTCTTTGCCAGCCTCTAAGTGTCCATGTGTCTCTCTTTAGAGTGAATGAATGGGTACAGCTTGCACACTGTGGGGGGCATGGGTTCGATAATTTGACATGGCTGGGGGTTGGGGGATTTATGGGGTGGGGGGCTTGTAGTCTAGGGAAGACCTAGGGCAGCATAATGAGAGATACAATTATATGAACCTGGCATGGATGCACTCAGCAGAAACAAAACAATAAAATGGCATAAGGTCAGAGGATAAAATATCTTCAGGTTCAATTGTCATAGCTGTCAAATAAACATGACCTTGAATGCGGCTTATTTCCAGTGCCTCACCCTCCCCAAAACACAAACTGAGGCCTCCGCTCTCTCTGTGATTTGCCACATCCATTATGTGGAGCCCATTAGTTTGCAGTCAGCAACTAAGTAACTGAGTTTATGAGATACAAGTAAGTACATGTGCTACCACCTCTCATGTATTTGGCAGACGGCAGAAAAATCCACTCACTTACCGTTACACCATTGGAATGGTTGCATGAAATTTGACTCCCAGGGCAGCAGCAGTAAATTCAGGCCCTGTCAGGAGTAGGTTGGATGAGAGCCAAGCTCGTGGGCTGGAGCTCCGGACACTGAATCTGTTTGGAGCCTGGATTCAGTCACTCTGAGCTGGATCGCTCTTTTGTTGGGTTGTTTTACCTCCTCAAAAAACAACCATCAAGATTTTCAGATTTGCTCAGATTCCACAAATCCTCAGGAGGTGTGGTTATGTTGGCTCAGCAGTCTGTGCTGCCCAGCATTCCCAAATCTGGATTAACCACTCCGTGTAAAGATTGGGAGATTTGGGACTGGAGTTTGGACCAGCACTTGAGACCTCATGTGCTTCTGGATCCCAGCGAGAATGATGTCATCACGGGAGAGAGAAGAAGAGACAAAGAAATCTTGTTGACAAGAAACGATTGTTGTTCAGATGCCTCATAACATGTGTTATTCAGGAGTTGTTATTGTGAAAAGCTGCATCTCACTCAATCACAATGTCATAAACAACACAGGCTTCTTGATTACAGGAAATACTCACGTTTCCAGTAGAAAAGAGCCTCTTTGACTTCACTTTATCTCTGCAGTATCGTGCCTTCACCAATTTCAGTGATATCCACCGTTCAAAATGACAGTCCTCGTCCAATGAAGGTAATTATCTGGCATTAATCTGTGCTTTGTCTTCCTCCCAAAGCTGCTTTTTTAACAGAGGATTTTCACAAGTCTCATCCCCCTCTCTTCTTGTCTGTTGTCTCCTCCTCCAGTCCTCTGATCTTGCAGTGGGTATTCCTCCTCAGTACAGAAGGCAGAAATGTACTTCTCTCAAAGCCCAAACAAAGTGAGGACAGCTCCATGCAGTCAACAACAGTCCTCTAGCTGGGTTTGGTGTTTTGCTGGTGAGTGTGTGTTTGTGTGTCAGTCAGTGCATGTGTGTGTGTGTGTGTGTGTGTGCGTAGGGGGGGATCCTACTCTCCCTCTAACCATCTGCTCCTTCAATTGAGAAAAAAAAAAATCAGAGACAAAGGCGATGTGTGTGCACAACTGTGTCTGCGTGTGTCGTGTTCAGTCTCTCCCACCTCCAGCTGGCTTTGTCATGGCAGGCTTCCCCTCTTCCTCATTCAATCCATAATGGTGCTCAGAGAGAGCCTGCAACTCGCCTTTCCCTTCCTCCCCTTGCTCTTGCTCTGCTCTGCCTTGGGTTTGTAAACAGATCTCTGCTCATGTGACCAGCCGTTTTGCCTCGCAACTCTCCTCTCCCTCAGCCCTCCCTTGCTACCTCTGTCCTCCAATCTGTAGGCAGAAGCAAGGCAGAATGAGCCAGACACTGACGAATAGGACGCCTGCAAGCATGCTGATGTGTATGTGTCTGTATGCGCACACCCCTGTGCATGTATATGTGAGAGGGAGACAAGAGAGACACTTGCAGCAAAGTCAAGGGAGGCCCCGGTCAGTAACATGCGCATGGCTGATGTCCTGACAACCAAAACAAAGCCATTTGTGTGAAGTGGAAGTCAGCAAAAGAAGAGAAGATGCAACCATGTCTCCTTCCACTTCCTTCCTTCACACATACGCAGATTGTATTTTGAGCTACAGCACTTTATTTTTCATGTTCGCTTTGTTTGATCTATATATAAACATCATGTCACTCCTTTAGAGCGAAGGAACAAATAGAAAGAGCAGGGATGAGAGGAGGAGGCATCTCTGCATATGGGGAGATATGAAGGAAAGTAATACCAAGAGGAAAAGAGGGAGACACATAGAAAAATTACAGCCTGGACAAAGACGTTTCATACACGTCCACCCCCACACCAGCGACCCTGGCTGCCAATTCGCTGAGAGAGAGAACAGCTGCTGGGCTACTGGACGAGCTGTGAGACGGTCAAGGGGAGTGCTGCTCCACTAATCCCCGGGGGGGGGGGGGGGGGGGGGGGGGGGGCTTCAATGGGATCCATGCCATTTTCATTCACCCTACCCTCCTCCTCCTCCTCCTACCCTCCTGCTCTAGTAATGATGTTACTGTTGAGTACCGAGGAACAGCTGGATGGACTGCACAGATGCATGGGCATAAATACAGTGCTTAATACACTGCGCGCATTGTGGGGTGTTTACAGGTTTCAAAGATTGTGTGTGTTGTAGCTACAGGGTTGTGTTGTTGGCATGTGAAGGCTGGTGGTTTTGGCAAAAGCACGCCCTCTTGTGAAATGTGGTGAAAACACCATTGTATCAACAGTTTCCTGAAGATGTGCAGTAAAAATTAAAATGTTCAGCTGTAATGAAATCCCTGCAAAAATACATTCACAAGGCTTTTTACAAGATAGAACAGTCAACACTTCGATGAAAAAAGGTTTTAACAAGAGGTGACTGACAAAACTGAGTGCAAAAGTGAGCGGGAGAGAGCGAGAGAGAGAGAGATACGAATGCTGACCTTGTTTTCTTAATGGCATGTAAATTGTTTTGGCTGACACAACCTTTTGTTTTTTTTGTATAAATCATAGGATTGCCTGACTGGAAATACAGTAGCACTGTAGGGTTATCTGCTCTCACACGGTTCAAACCAGAGATAATGTTTGCAAAACATAATAAACCAAGATTATACTGTGTTAATGGAGACATTTCCATTCTTGAATGGCTAGGTTGATATTTTTTAAGGATTCTGTGAAACCCTTGTTACATGGGCCAATACAGATCAAGTATTTGTCTGAATTACATTCATATCTGAGTGTATGGAATTGAGAATGAATGTTTTTTTTATTTCTTATGCATTCAGCTTTTCATTTGCAAGAGAAAGATTTTCTTATTTCTTCTTTGAGACGTTGCGTAGTTTTGCCTTAAAGCAAGGAGCAACAGGGAGTTGAAGTGCATGCAGCTCATAAGACCCACGTCGACACTTTCAGTTTTGTGCCCTGGGAATATTTATGGTGGCCCCACACTTGTGAGCAACACAAACATTCATTAGTGTTGTTATCAATGAGAATTCTCCAGTGTGCTGTAATAATGCTTTACTATCGGCCCGATGCAGCAGCTTTACTTCTGCAGCCTACAATTTAAAGACAAGGTTTTTTGCCAAGCTCAGTCCCTCAGAGAGAAGTGCCAGATTGTGTTTTCATTAGTATATCATGCCCTATAGATAAAACAGTGGTGACAACAGTACAAACAAGTTTTGGACTACACCCAGTACTAGACATCTTTTGAGAGAAATTAACTGTGTGTGAACCAGAAATATGATGACAGTTTTTACACTTTGTGCTTATCATGCTCCATCAGTCAAACTATACATTCCTCTTTATATCCATTCATAAAATGTTACAAATACATACAAACGTGTATATGTATATTTCTAACAAAATTTTACAAATTCTAAAAATCAAGTTGTTATTCCTGAAACTCTGAAACAATGTGACTGACTGAAAGCTAAATAAGATCCAGCTGGATCAGACCTTACTGTAATACACTGCCCATTCCTTTTTTCCCACATCATGGGTGTGTCCCTTTACAAACCCATTAAGTGCTCCATTGGCTTCTCCATTCAGTCTGCCATTGTTTTCGCCATCTATTTGGTCCTTTCTCAGAGCCAGTGCTGGCTTACAGGTGTGCCAGTTCCACAAAACTTTATTCATATCATCCTGGGCTCTGATACCCAGAAGCTTGTCTTCATCACTTTTCTTGTTGTCTTCGTCATCATCGTCACTGTCGTCGTTGCAGGAGCGATGGCGGTGGAAGCTGCGCATCTCCCCACTGATGTTCTCAAAGTACTGATGGATGCAAACCTTGGCAAAGCTCTTGGCGTGCTCCTTACAGGTCTCGTCGAACATCTTGCGCTCGATGTCAATGTAATGAGACCAGTACTTGGTCTTGAGGAAAGCGGCCTGGGTAAAGCATGGTCGAATAGCCCGGATCAGGAAGGCCGTGAAGGTCATCATCAGCAAAAACATCCATCCACATGCCTGTGAAATATAGACATGTATTATTGGTATAGCAAGCTGGGCATTATTTTGAGCCCTCATAATAATACTCTGTGGTCAGAATATAGACAATCGGGAAATGTGTCTTGAGAGTGAACGTACTATCTGGTTAATCTTGACTCCTTCAGTCTGGCTGAACAGGACATGCAACAGTGTTTAGTGTTGTTCTTGTAAATATTAGGATATAGGCAAATAGTCGAATATGTGATGGAAAAGGCCTATCTAGCAGTTTCCCATCAGTTTCATAGCTCATTAACAGAATCTGTATATCAATAGACTTTTTAGAGAGGTTACTTTTAAGCCTGTATAATTGCGCTTCAGCTGATCAAAGACCTAAATAACAGTGTGGGTGTTTTTGGACGGATGAAATAGGTCCCAGTGCCTTGAATGATAAATTTAGAGGCTTATCTATCCCTCTACTAAGCGAACCGGAAAGCTCTAGCGAACTCAAAGTGCAAAGTGAGTTCGAGTCTGGCGGGGGGATTTATGTTAAACACAGTTTTTTTTAAGAATAAAGCAAGAACAATTAGATTTTGCTGAGTCACACTTTTCAGTGATAAAAGTTGAAAACCTTCTTCTGAATGTGCCCCCAACTTTTTGCCAAACCCTTACTGTACACATAGCCTATACAATATGTGTATATAGAAATAAAGATACTGAGGTCATGAGTCCACTAACTGTATCCCCTCCAATTCCAATTCAGATTTGATCAATTTAGCTATACAGTTGTTTCTTCATTAATTAATTAATTTTGTTGTATTGTGGTGAGAGTGAAATTCTGGAATCAGCTAAACTACCCCTTGTTTGTCAAAACCCTCAATTTGGATTCAGCCATCAACAATTTTATTGCTTACACCAGAGCTTTTCACACTGTGACATACCAAAATGTCTGCCGTGAACAAAGCCTGTGATAGCTATGACGCGTATGAGAACATATTTAACTACATTAAGTGCCTTACTGTCTGAAAATACAATCTAGTCATGTTGTCAGTATTAGCTGGCTAGCTTTGCTGACCCCAAATTCCCACACAACAACAATAGCTTATGTTAGGCTATAAGCTAAAAGCAATAGCCAATTGTACTCAGATGTATGTATTCTCAGTTTGACTCAACTATGCCGTTTGACACGTTTAGGTCGGAGAAATCATTTGTCTCACTTGTTTCCAGATCTGCCTTGGTCAACAAGTCGTCATGACCTGTTAGTTTCAAACCATTTACAGAAAAACTGAGAGACAAGAAATCACCAGGCTACCTGTGATATACACTTGATGTATCGTGATGCCGCCACTCTTATTTCCTGATGCTCAAACAGATCTTTGCATGGAATCCTTGCCAGCAGTTTTATCTTCTCCGTCTCTGACATCCCCTTGACAAGACTGTAATTCCCAAACCTGTCAATATCCAAGTTGATGCTGAAAGCACACAGGAAACTTTTCCCATCCATGAGAGTGACAGACACCCAAACTGCAGGTGCTATCAAGGATCTCTGTGTGATTGAACAAAACATGTAGCGGAGGATTGTAGGATCCTTCCTGCGTCTGCCTGTGGGTCTTTTCCACTCCTCGGCGAGCACTGACACATTATTGTTCAGAACAAAACCTAACATAAAGAACCATATAGGTGGGATGAAAAGCAGTCCGATCCCATAGGTGTAGTTGTACTCTGGCATGCAGGGGCAGCTGAATTCAAAAGCAGAGTACATCTGTGCACTAGCTAGTGCCATGATACCACAGATCCCATTCATAAAAGATTCCTGGTTGGACTGAAGGAACTGGAACATCATACGAAACTTATCCATCTTGGGAGATGTGGTGGACCTTTGCTTCTGATGAAATTAAATCTGTGAAAAGAAGTGTGGTAGAAAGTTTCAAATCAGTCAGTAAAAAGTGGTAGAAACAGCACCACAGCATGCTGATTCTTGTGTCATTATTGTAAATCACTTGAAAATCAATGTTAAATTCATTGAGATTTAGTAGGAATCACTTTACCACTGTCTGATAAGAACCTCTTTATAAAGGGATTATAATAATAATAATGTTTTATAGATATTTTATAAGCCATTGATAAGAATAATGTTTGACTGCTAGATTATAAAAGATCTATCATCATGGTTGGATCAAGTTATTAACTTTGATTGATAAGGAGTAATAAACCATTAGGTCAATAGTAATATATGTTAATAAATCAAAAATAAAGGCTAATAAACTTGTGGTTAGAAATGTTAATGAGTCATTAAGTGTTCTCATTTTCTAATTAGCCTACAACACATCTTAGTAAGTCATGCGTAATGATAAATGTTAGTCATTCATAAACGATACTTACAAGTTGTGAATGTAAATAAGTTGTTAAAAGATTTGTTTTGTACGCCGCATCACTTTTCCAGAAGATGGACGGCTCACAGGCCACACAGATTTTTCACAATCCAGCAATCCAAAAATCTTCCATTAAAAAAGCAATTATTTATTAATTATAATTTATGAACTATTTAATAACGTTTGTTATTAGAGGGTACCAGAGTCTCACAGGTTTTATGAGTGTATTTAGAGATAATAAAACAAAGTGCAGATATTGATCAGAAAGTAGCAACACAAACACTCTTACCTGTTTTCTTGTGGATAAATAAGAGGAAAGGAAAATTTCATATAATGACAATGTCCATAGTAAAAAACATGCAGTCCTTATCAGGTGTTGAAGCTCTGACTGACTGAAAGGTGTCTCTCGAACTCTCTGTGGTGATTTTCAAAGCTGACCGCATCATCTGTCATCTTGCCCCTCCCTTCACACGCACCTGTGTTTCATGTGATGTAACAAAGATTCACATTCAACCCACACTTTCTCTAAAGTAAAGCTGCTACAGTGCTCAGAAAACACTGACATACTTTCCAGTCAGTTCTTTTATATTATATATATAATATAATATATTCATATTAATATTGTTAGTTATTGACTTAGATGGACATAGTATGTAGTAGTGTTTCCTCAAGTTACCTAAAGAGTGCTGCTCATCTGTGACGATCCAGACATGCAAAAACGGCCTCGAAACATTCAAATATCTGTGGCTTTGGCTGGAAAATTTGGTTGTTGACTAAGAGGTGAAGGGTGAATCTGTTTCCACTTGATCAGAACCAAATAAATCAAGGGACAATGGCTGTTGCATGCAAAATATAATAACCATTACACCTTTTTGTTAGTTTATTTCACATAGCCATTTGAACTCAACTGCTCCCACTGAATGAGGCAAAGCTTGACAAACCAGTTGTAAGACCACAGGAGAATAAAAGGCAGGGGCTTACTTTCCTATTCATAGGCACTTTCTACACGTCATTAGTCTTATTTTGAACCATAGTATGTAGCCTAATGCTTGGTCCTTCATATCATAGTATAATATATATATATATATATATATAATATAACAGTCTATGATTCATTCATTGACTCAGAGTCAATGGTTCGTTTCAGACTTTTCTGAACGTGCAGTGAAACTTACAGGAAGTTAGTGCTATCTGTTTTTCTTCAGTTTATTGCACAGGAAAATGTCACAGCTGAGCAGTTGGGCTGGGTGTGCAGGAAATAAGTCACGAAAGACAACCTACATCTAAAATAGGAAGAGATCACTGAGCCTGTGGCTGTGCAAGGTTACTTTTACTTCCTGCTTTGTACCTATTCACACAGTACTGCAACACTGCAATATTGAGGTAAGTAATCGTTTGCTCTGGTGTGGATTCTCATTCTCCTTTAATGTTACTTGCAGCGATTAATTGTGTTTCATGTAAAATGTAGTCTTAGGGTAAAGTGGATGTTTTCAGGCTGTCGAGGAAGTAGCTCATTAGTTTCTAGCTTTGCATCATTGTGAAATTTACTGTCAAGAACATTTTTCATTAGTATTTTTAAATATAATTATAAGGATTTCAGGATTTTCATCTTTTATTTTTACATATTTAATGGATGACAAATGCATTTTCAAAATCCCCAAAAATGATTTGTAACAATTCTTTATTCTGTTTGATCTGTTCACACACAGTATTGACGATGCAAGATACTCTGCTGCGAGTGTTCTGGGTGGGTCTGGGTCTCCTTATGTGTCCGAGGGATGACCCCGGGGTGGAGGAAGAATTGGGTGATATCAACACAGTGGGAATGCAAAAGCACGACGAGAAGCTGCTGAGGGAGGAAAAGAAACTAGACCAGGAAATGGCACCTGTCCGTCAGAAAATAACACATAATGACGACTATGATGGTCACAAATTACCAGAAGGGGGACATTTTATAGCAAGTCCAGAGTCCAGAAACGAATCTGGCCATGAGCTAGAGGGAAGCTTACGGTTGGACGCCAGGAGTAAACAGAGGGAAGACATTCAGACTGAACCAATCAGACCACAGGGGCAACAACAAAAGCCAGAGGAGATGGAAGACTTCAGCTCCAAAGAAGAAGCATCGTCTCTGTCAGAAGGCCACATCAAGTTGTCAGAAAATGAAACATCAGAGAAGGTTATCAATGACTCGGGGGAGGATTACCTCTGGTACATATGGAATACATTCTCCATTATTTCCATGATCCGCTTCTTCAACAAATACTTGAGAAAAAATTCCCAGAAGAAACAAGGTGAAGCCAAGACCTCTTTCTCAGGGACCTGCATCGCTGGTGAAGTGCCACTACCTGACAGTGACACTCTGCAGAGTTTTCATTCTAAATGTGTTCAAGCCTCATCCAATAAGAAGTGGAGGGAGGATGAATTTTTGGAAGGGTTTGCTACTCAGATGGTGGAGACCATGAGGACCATCTGTGATAGAAATGGAGGTATGGTGATTGGGGACTGTCAGATGTTGGATGCATGTGATATAATTGTTCCTATCAACCCGCCTGAGCCTTATAGTTTCCAGTACCTTCTCAGGAATAACCATGCGAGTGACCTGCAGCCGGATATCCCAATCTGTGGTCAAATAAAAGTGGTGGAAAATAAGAAAATCCAAAATGGCTGCCCCTGCCAGTCCTATGATGCAGATGATGATATGGTTTGCCTGCTGCATTGTGAGAATGACAAAGTAAAGACAAAAGCTGCTGATGTTTGCGATGGTATGCTTTGCTTGAAGAACACGCCTTTCCTGTCAAAATCTCAGGTTACCAGGTGGTTTCAGAGCACTATCAAACAAGCATGGGCACTGATTTCATACAAGTATGAATTTGACCTCAGCATTCGTAACGTTGATGCTCCGGGTGCTCTGGTTGTTCGATTCAGATCAGGGAAGAAGGTTAGCTTCAGCATGAATCCTGTAGTTAAATTAAACACTGCTGCTCATTTCTACATCACACCTTGTTCCCCAAACAACTTGGACACTTTCTGGACACTCTCCCTGACCATCTACGAAGATCAGCTCTTAGAAGGCCTCTCTAAACGGCTGCCTTTAAACTCCTGCCACACTCAAACTCTTGAAATTGCACGTTTCCTTCACAACAGACAGACAGCACTGTCTGGAATTAGTGCGCTCAAGGATTTTCATTTCAAAACTGCACTAATGCATCTGCTTCTGACCAAAGACCCATCACAGTGGAAACCAAATGATGTGGCTTGGAGGCTACGAGACTTACTGGACTTCATGGAGAGAAGCCTGGAGAAAAAGCTCCTGCACCATGTTTTGATTGGGAACCCTTTAACCAAGAATATTATTCAACTCCCTGCTGAGTTTACTCAAGCAAAGCCAGTTAATCTCTTCCATCCCCTTGTGGTACATGACTGTATCTGCAGAAATGCTCTGATGCATTTCCAGGAAATGCTCAGAAACACACACATGCTGATACATGATTATGTTGATAAGTGTCAGCCATTTGAGAAAATGTAGTTTTGAAGTCTTAAGTGTACAGTTTAACTTATGGCTTTAATCTCTTTACCCTTACAGCAATGAGTGTTTTATGACATTGAGCAATAGAAACATCAAGTATCAGAAAGCCATTTATTTAAAAAAAAATCTAAGCATTTCCACATGATTTATTTTAGTAGTCATGCTCCCAGTAGTTTACAAAGTCGCTGTGCTCTGCCATGTCGGAGTCCTCCAAACTGAATGTGTCAGCATCAAGCGATTTCATCTGAGGGTGAACATCCACATATCCATCCCTGCCGCTCACGTCAACCTTCCAAGAGTGACTAGAGACGATATTACTGGAAGCTGTTGATAAATCACAAATCTTATTTGAGGAAGAGTAGCTTTGAGCCATTTTGTCTGAAGAAACTGCAGGAGTGTCAAATAATGGATAAGCAGTTTGGACTTGTAATACTGCCTGTACATGACAGCAAAATGCTTCACAAGTTAACTGATGTGCAACAAGAAAATCATGTGTAAAACCACTGCATTTCATACTAATGGCTTTTGTAGTGACTTTCTGTAATGTGTAAACAAAAAAGGTGGATCCTTACCCCTGGGCTGTGCTGAGGGGCAAGTCGATTCACAGCAGGTGCACACTGAGTCGTCACCGTAAAGCTCCTTCCACCTAAACCATTAACAGTTTTATTAGGTCTTCAAATGTCAGCTGGCAAGCATGGCAATAAACACACACCGCGGGCAACAGTACTCAAAATACCACCAGCTGTTGATAAAAGCTTAGTTGTTTTGTCAAATCCACATGAAACCTTTCATCCTGCAAGACCTTCAAAAAGCAAGCTACTGCAACCTGTGGGTGTTCACCTTTAGAGACAACTTACTTTTTGGTCGCTGGATCATAATTACAAGCCTTTGAAGACGGAGTTGGAGTAAGTTTCCCCTTTGAGATCTCACAGTGCATGTAGAGTTGCTGAAAGACACTTGATTTCAGTGTAACAGATTCGACACTTTGACAGTACACAGCTCTCAGTTTACTCTCAGTACCTGTGATGAGGAAGAAGGGGAAACCATGTCCTTGAAAATGAGGGCACCCACACTGAACTTCTGGGCCATCTTTGAGGCACCACTGAGGAACTTCGACTGTACTGTCACCTTACCATCAATCATGCAGCTGCAATTGAAGAGCATATGCATGTTAACTTTGAACCAAGTGAAGAGGCAATTTTAATTCTGAACCAATTCAAATCTGACCCTTGGTTGTCAATGGCGGTATATTTAGGACTGGAGTTGGGGTCTTGGTTTGCAGTCATGAAGCACTTGTTGATGTACAACCTCTGATCTCCAGAATGTGCAGTGTTGTCAGGTTGCTTGGCCTCAAAGTACATTGGCTGGCCCAAGGTGTATGTTTTGGGACCTGTGATTTCATTCCCTGATGCTGAAGCAAAGAGAGATGTTAGTCACTGGGCTGTTTTAGATAAATTAAGAGGGCTGCCACATATTCACCATTTAATTTATATAAAAAAAAAAAAAAAAAAAGGGGGGTGATGGTTACAAAAATCCAAAGTGAAAATATTTGATCCCTATCCCTGAAAATGCTTATGTGCTTTAGTGTTATTGTATATAGTACACCTTCAAATGCTTAAGAAAGATAACAAATCCTACTATAGTGACATGAAAAACTCAATAAAAATTGATATTAACTAAAGAGTTTGTCTCCAGCCTTGTATAAACTCTGCAATTCTCTTTTGGCATTAGTTCCAGGTTTAGCTCAAATGAAATAATAGTTTTGTCTTCACCTCATGCAGCAAATAATTTGTGGTTTGAAAGAGAAAACATTTGAGAATTCCTTTAATAAAAAAAAAAATAAAAAAAATGCTAGTGTTAACTTCACACTAACTTTTTTTTTTTCTTTTTTTTTTAAATGTTATTAAAGTGAACCAGTTTGTACTAGCTTAGTTTTTCCTGTTATTTTGACCACCATGTTACATATTTTTAGGATATTGGCCAATATTTAGTGTTTTCCTAATTGTATCCTCAAGGTACATGTCTTAGTTTAAGCAGGTACAACTTAATGGCTTGCTCTTTTTACCATTCATCTAAGCATACATCTTTCCTTTGCATCCAAACACCTTGCAGCAAAGGCCTTGTGCTGAAAACACTGGCCAACAGCTTTGCATGCTAAGACCACAAGCATGAAGAGTAATCAAGTCACATTTTTAAAAAAAAAAAAAAAAAAAAGTAACATACCATCTTGAGCAGTGAGGATTAAGTTACTTTTTGGTTGGAGTGCTTTGAAAACTGTTCCTCCTTGTAGTTTGGGATGGAATCCAACTTTATAGGAGTGAAACCACCTGCAACAGCCATGTGAAAACTATGATTACTTCTTTGAGTATGCTAAAATATAAACCCTTAATTTGGAAATTACATAAATACTTGTAGGTAATGTGATTTAAAAAACAGTTATGACCTAGACTTAAAACTCAAGCTGACCAACAGTAAAGGGATAGAAAGAAAATAAATAAAAAGTCTTACCTGGGAAAGTTACACTGCAGAGAAACATCGAATGGCATTTCCCTTAAAATGACACCAGCTGGCTTGTAGTGGAGCACATTGCCGATGGACAGATAATCTGTCTTACTCTGGAACATAGACATTTCTGCTGGTTTTAGTTTCTCACAGTGAAGCAGAAAATTGTATTGAAAATAGAAAAAAAAATATATATATATAAAGAAGACATCTTTACCAACCTCTCTTTTGAATCCACAGTCAGTTTTAAGGAGGTACAGAAGGTAATAATGGTCTTTGGTACCTTGGTTAACAGGACAGGTACCTAGTTTCAAGTTTTTATAAGCATCCCTAGTCTTAAAGACCTGTCTTCTAATTCTTACATACATTCTGTCAACATGACACAGGATTTCGACCAACTTTCCTCTGCCTGCTGCAGCTCCTCCTGCTGCTGGTTTTGCAGCAGTGGAAGGACGAAGTAACATTTCCTTGACCCAGTCAGGGAGAGGTCTGGCACCTTTTTCTGGCTTGAAAGCCTCTTTCGGGTACTTAGAGGATAAGACATTCACATACTCAGGAAGCTTCTTCGCTTCAGGAGTTGAAGAGCCACTACCTGATCCACTCCTCCAGAGTTTGGTTTTAAGTGCAGGTCCTGGCTTCATATCTTCATCTATAACTGTCTCCATTCTTGCCCACTCTAATTCAGGATCTTGCACAGACAGGCCAGATCCAGCTCCACTTCTAAACTGATAACTATAGGCAGAACTAAACAGCAGTAACAGAAGCCCAGTGTGCATAAACCCCATTTTCACTCTGGCAGCTGTCTCTCACTGAGGCCGACCCTTCACCTGAGCAGGTTGAGTATGATACTGGTGTTTCACTTGGCTTTTGTGATCTGCAATCTAGAGAGACTTCCCACAGCTGCTGCAAATGCCAATTGAGGACAACCAATGAGAGGAGACCAAGAATAATCACCTAAACAGGCTATATCTGTCCCTTTATTTGAGGTACACCACTGTGGCTTTGTAAAGTACACTCAGTTGTCAGTTTATTAGGTACACCTAGCTAAAACTAATGCAGTCTATCTTGCAAAAAATCCTTAATCCTGAAGATTAAAATGTTCAGTTTTTTGGTTTTAGGTAGGTGTATATCATAATGTGACATTTCCTTATCTACTCCAATTCAGTGTAACATAGAAAATAATGTTAAAATGAAATCAATCATTTCAATTTAACCAATAGGTAGAGTTTACATTTATTTTTTCTCTCCCTGGTCAGGCAGCAACAGGGCATTTCCTCCCAAATTTCAGTCCAACAACCATACAAAGAATAAGGGTGAGAGAATCAAGGTCCATGAACTTTCAGGCAGTTTGATTACACTAATCAAATCAAGACATCAATTATCATTATTTTCTAAATATAAATATCAAATAAAGTGAGACATCAATTTATAATAAAGCTTAAATAAAAAAGTGCAAAAGGCATAATTATGTTACGAAAATAATTGTAATATTTCCCAAAGCGGATTAATTATATTAACACATTTCCTATTACTGATAAGATATAAAAGTGTTGATCTATAAATATTAAATCTGACAAATAAAATAAGTGAATCAACAATAAACTGTATTTTTTGGTTCTTGTTATTTTCACAGTATTTTTATGTTCTATAATTACATTTTTTCTTTTATATTTTTTTAAAATCAAAACCGGATGTTGCGCAGCTAATGATGTCAGTACTAGGAAGTACCACAGTAACTCAGCGCACTTGGCTAGACGTTGTGCTCGGAAGCGGAATATCCCTGTTGGCTTTTTTCATCATAAACAAAGCAAAATGGTTTGATTGTGTTCAGTGGAATATCGTTTCATGTAGCCAAACAGCCTCGTTTTTACTTTATATCCTCTGTTTGTGCTAGAATACGTTATTGTCGTTTGTGTTAGCTGACTAGCTAATAAGCCAGCTAACAGCTAAGGTTGTTTTGATTATTAACGTGAACACCAACGTTGCATCTACGGTGTCTGGACTCGGTTGTCCAGAGCTAATACAAACCGCCGAAAGATCTTTTCCGTATAATCCAGTGGAATGACGAAATTATTTTTTGTCTCCGAAGTAAAGGATACAGTTGATGTAAATCGTGAGATTTACACCAGCTAGCTGGTAACCTAACGTTAACGTCAAACGGCAGTCGCCAAGCTTTCGCTATCTCTGCTGGGGACCCTCTGGTTCGTCCCTTACCCCGAACAGTGGACTTCTGGCGAGCTGAAAAAGCTCTCTGTGAATCGGATCCAATGCGTGGGATGATGGGGACCCAGAGTAGTCCTGTAAAGAGTTACGATTATCTCCTAAAATTTCTTTTGGTGGGAGACAGCGATGTCGGCAAGGGAGAAATATTGGAAAGTTTGCAAGATGGCTCAGTAGAGTCTCCTTACGCCTACAGCAGTGGTGAGTTAATATCTCTGCTTTTGTTCAGTTGTTTAGAAATTACTTAAAGGGGCTAGAACGACCAACATTAACCAACTGTGTGTGGATTGTGTGTAATCACAGGAATTGATTATAAAACCACCACGATTCTGCTGGATGGGAGAAGAGTGAAATTAGAGTTATGGTAAGTGTTTTTATTATCATATAAGTAGTGTCTGGCTGCAGTAATAAACACACCCACAGCATATTGATCTACCTACTTGCTTTAATGTGTTTGTTCAACAGGGACACATCAGGGCAAGGCAGATTCTGCACCATCTTCAGGTCTTACTCTCGTGGAGCACAGGTGAGGACTTGGAGAGCAATTTTGGTGTTTTTCCTTCATTATCTAATTCTGTGCACTTGTGAACATATTCCACTTTCACCCCACAGGGCATCCTGCTCGTGTATGACATCACTAACGGCTGGTCATTTGATGGCATTGACCGTTGGATTCGGGAAATTGACGAGGTAATCTCCTCCAACCCATTTCTGGTGGACAAAGAATTATAGGAAACACCTGTAGATGAGGGCATATCCTGTGCCACTGTTATTTCAGCTGAGAATGCTCATTGTCTGTTTCTAGCTCTGCCACAGTCTGTGCACCAAAGAGTTGGATATGTAGAATAGGTTTTTTGTAAACGTGATAAAGAAATACATTAAAGTTCTGCAACTATTACAACAGATTTGTTTTTTTCCATCAGCATGCCCCAGGTGTACCCAGAATACTGGTGGGAAACCGACTTCACCTGGCTTTCAAGCGGCAGGTACCAACCGAGCAGGCAAGGGCTTATGCAGAGAAGAACAGCATGACTTTCTTCGAGGTCAGTCCGCTCTGCAACTTCAACGTCATTGAATCCTTCACAGAGCTTTCACGCATCGTGCTGATGAGACACGGGATGGAGAAATTTTGGAGGCCCAACAGAGGTGAGCTGGTTAATAATTTTTTGCCTACCAGTTCTGTCAGATAAGGAATATGTGTTTTTTTCCTACTGTTTAAAGGGGTGGGGGGGCGTCAGTTCTCACCAATGATAGAAAGAAAACTGAGGAAAGTTTAAGTTTTATTTATTTATAGATTATATTATTTATATATTTATATTTTGAGATATTTACCTCTAAAGCAGAAAACACACTGAATAAATGTTCCCAAAGAGGCGATTCACTGATTACAGATGGGATTCAACTGTACATCTTCATCAGGTAATGTTCAGCATGTGATGAAGAAGGTCCACAAATATACTTCACCTAACTCAATCCAGGTGTGGATCCTAGGTTGTGACATCTAGATATCCAACACTGAAATTTCTCCTGCCAATCCGGTGCATCGGATATGAATGGAATTCTATTTGTGCCCATCAGAACATTTCAGAATTAAATTTGAAAAACTCAAAAACGTTGTGAATCCCTAGAAACTGTGTAAAAGTCACTATGGACACTCTCAGTAGTCTTCGCTGGTGCTATTTCTTTGGTAGAATGTAACGGCAAGTTAACGCCTTTCACTGGCACTGAATACCAGGACATTGTTTCTGGAAAGACGTACTGCTCTTTTCAGTAATGAAATGTGTACATCTGTTATTTGGTTACAGCTTCAAGGTACTTATCTGGCACAGGGCGTCTGCTTGGTCTCCCCTTAGCTGTAATTGCAGTACTGTAATAGTACTGTGTAAGAACATACTGAAAAGTATTGCAGGCATCTCTCATTTGCAGTTCATACGTCACAGTGTATTTTATGCGATTTTGAGTCATAACATCCATCTTCCTTTTTCTTATTTTGTCTTGTTCTACAGTCTTCAGCCTCCAAGATCTGTGCTGCCGTTCGATAGTGTCCTGCACACCGGTGCACCTCATTGACAAACTGCCCCTCCCTGTCGCCATCAAGTCCCACCTCAAGTCTTTCTCTATGGCCAATGGTATGAATGCAGTCATGATGCATGGACGCTCCTACTCGGTGGCCAACAGTGCAGCCTCGGGTGGCAGCGGCGGTGGAAGCAAAGCCAACAGTCTCAAACGCTCAAAGTCCTTCAGGCCTCCACAGAGTCCTCCAAAGAACTCGTCGTCTTCCTCAAAGGGGAACTGTAAGATTTCATAGTGAAGAAGTGGACTAATGGTTGCCTCCATAGGACCAATATTAAAGGTGTTGTTGCTCCGAGAGGTCACGAGGCCAGAGAGGAGCATGGAGAGCTGCCGGCTATCTTCATCAGAAACGGATATAGCTGCAAACTCACATTGACCTATGGGAACTGACATGGATGGCTGGGTTGTTTTCTGTTTTCTTTGCGCTTGCCGGTGCCATCTTGTGGATGTCCATTTACTTGTACTCTTTACTACAGAAACTCACTGTGATCAAGTAGAACAAGATTTCCCTGGGACCAACAGATGTGAATTTAAGGATTATCACTCACCTGTTAACACTACAAATGAGTGGAGAGACATTAGCTAGCTTTTATGTGGATCAGGATTGTTTATTGGTATTTAAAGTTGACTTGAAGTTGTAAATATCCTGTATGTGCTGTCGTTTTGATCTGTGTGTAGTGATTGTTCTTGGGGAGGAGCTTCTTGCGCTTGTTTTGTCTTGAATGTTTTGGGAGCTTTGATGCTTTGATGTACAACTTATTTGTGTGTCTTATGCCCTTTGCCTACAGTAGAAAATTCCCTTTACAGCCTCAAGAATACTGAGCTACTTATTTAAAACTCAGATTAGTTCAGTTTTACATAAGACCAGCTTAAATTGAATGTCATGAGCTTGCAGGGATACTTTCCCAGGTACAGTAGTTCTAGACTTAAGAAAAATTCAGATGAGTACTTCTGACAACACTGAAAAACACTCTTTAGTCTAGCACTACTTATTCTGTGAAACTGTCCAGCAAAGACAAGCCAAGTTGTCTTGTTTGCAAGACTTTTTGTGGTGCCCCTGAATTTTTAGCCCAAATGAACCCTCACCCTCCATCTCCATCAGTCATCCTATGGTCCTAGTTGTATTATTGCCTTAAATGGTTTAAACCATCAACAGCATGATCAATATGAATCTGTTAACGCCTGGGGCAATTAAAAGATTGCTCGGTGCTGATGAGGAAACCTTGTACAAACTCAGATGTACAGCTTGTTTGCTCAATTACGGCGTTTTGCCTTCAGAACCTTCTGCAGTGATGTCTTGGTTCTTAACAGGACTGTGTAAACTCACAGGACACTGGTGTGAGGAACATTTTAATTGGATTGATTTTTGGATATTTTATGTATATGCTATGTATTTATGAATGTAAAACAATATTCATCTGCTACCTTTCAGTGGCCCTGTGGTAATATGTGGGACTGTAAGAATCAGAGGTGGAAAGTCACTGAGTAGTGTATCTGCTACTGTCATATTTTTATTGAACATTGCTGCTTGTCTGAGTATTTGTACTTTTGCTACTTACAGTCTTACTTAAGTCTTATTTCCCAACCTTCTTCAAATGTGTGTAAAATAATAATAAATGGGGTTATAATGATTGTTTACAGTACTTCTTTTTCTGGACACAATGCAAGAGCCATGTAATGTCAAAGGAACTTAAAGACACGTTTTTAAATCAGAGCGAACTAATGATACTTTTGTTTTAATAATTGAATAATCTACACAAATATATGTGTTCTAATATAAATTCTCAGTCTTCTTTCCACCTCTGATTAACATGTGCTGTATTTCCACTTCAACATTCCCAGTGTCATGGCTGTATGTATGTATTAAGATCAATGAGTGCATAAAAAAAATCGGTGCATGTTTCCTACTGGCGCCTGTTTTATGTGGTGTATGGTGTGAGACCAGTACAATAGGCAAACAGAAACTCTTGGGTGAACATTTAAAGCACTATATGAAACGTTTGATACCGACCGTTGCTATCAGAGCTGTGTGTCCAAAGGTTTGGATACGGGCTGAATTAATTTTGTCTTCATTGAAAACAGTCACCCATCACAATAAAGGGTACAACTACAAGGTTTGCTTTGTGTTTTCATCAGCTTGTGAGCTGTGTCGCAATGATTTTTCATTCAAACATTTATCAAGGTCATTGTGCGAATTGTGGGAATATTTTTGTTCCCTTTGTCCAGTCCGGGGCCGCTGGTGCTCAAGTGCAATAAAGCCGTGGGGGGGGCTGCTGAATTGATTAGCTGCTCCCTCGGTATTGGCCAGTTGTGGATAACCGGCACATCGCTGCGGCACATGAATGCAGCGCGGTCAAAAGTCACCCAAAGGTTGCAGGGTCACCCTCGATGAAAAGATGAGGGGAGCTGCTTCTCATCGCCTCGGAGCTGCGCTGGGACAAAGATGAGTTGCACACTATTGAAAATGTGGCGCTTTACGTCTTCCCACCTGACCGTGGCATCTCTGAGCTCCGTGTGAATGAGGGACGGTGGTAAATTGACCGATGTCTAGACAAGGAGGACGTAAACACCGTGTTTTGCAAGACGTGATGCGACACGCCTCGTGTTTGGTTTCACTCTCCCCGGCTTGGGCTGCAGACGACTTTACAATTTACTCTTTGCTTTGTGCAAGAAAACCTGTGTTTACATGAGTCTTAACTGCGTAAAAAACATCTGGAGGAATCTAACTGTAACCGAAGATGGAATTATAACCAACAACAACAACAACAACAACAACAACAACAACAGCCCTCTGCAAGAAAACTGCTCATTACCTTATTTATGAACGTCACCCCTATAAATTCTGTCTGGACACATTTAACGTTGGATTTCTCACCGGAATGTTTGGCTCCGTGCGCACGGTTGTTGGGACAGCTTGCCACCACTGCCCCACATTTCTTTGATGTTTTTTTTTTTTTTTACAATGTTTGTCCAGTTGCTTAGCGCATGGTGCTGCTTCATAAAAGTTTCAGACACTGAGCGACCATGGGGGCGGTCAGAGGGGCTGCCCTTTCCACCTCCATTCACACTCTGAAAGGCTGATGTTGCGTCTTTCTCTCATTGTGCAGTTCCTCACTCGCTTATTTCGCTGTTCTGGGGAATCGACCTGAATGAGATTTTGTCCATTGTTACAAGTTTTGTTTTGATGATCAAGGCGGATGTTTTATGCTGCCCAGTTGCTTTAAAAAACTTATTCCCGAGATATATTTTGGTCACTTAATGGGAACTCGCGCTGACCAGTGGGAATACTGCAACTTTTTTCTCTGCGCACAGCGAACTGACTCTTATATTTACGCACAAAACGGATGACTACCTTTGAAAATCAACAATAGTCTTCTTGCTTTTTTAAAAAAAACCTAAAGGAGGAATGGAATTACTCGGTGTTCGACTCATGCAAACGGGCAACCATGTATAAAATCCCTCCCCAGTTCTTGGAGGACAGACGTATAAAGGATACACATTGGCACAATGCACCCTACTCACATAAAGTTGGATTAAGGTGGATATGGGCGTATTTGTTGATGCTCCTGGTTTGCAAACTACCCGGACTTTCTTTGTGTGCAAGTGTGGCAGGATCCAAAGTTGCACACGAAGGACTTTGTCCAAACAAGCTGAATTCCAACCTCTGGGTTGATGCGCAAAGCACCTGCGAGAGGGAATGCAACGTCGATGAGGTGATGTCATTTATGTTAGAAAATGATCAGAATAATCAAAAGTGTGTGTTATTCAGGTAATTGTGTGTTTTGTCTATTTTAATTTGCTTTCATAACTGCTGTTGTTTTACGTTGTGTGTGTGCAGGACTGTGCAGACTTTGAGAAATGCTGCACCAACGTGTGTGGCCTCAACAGCTGTGTGGCAGCACGTTTCTCTGACGGCACGTTTGCACAGCCAGGTGGGCTGGGTGGAGAAGGAGACGACGGCCCCATCTCCACCGCTACCTGTGAGGGCTTTATCTGCAGCCAGCAAGGAGCAACCTGTGACATTTGGGATGGGCAGCCCATCTGCAAGTGCCAGGACCGATGTGAGAAAGAGCCCAACTTCACCTGTGCTTCAGATGGCCTCACCTATTTCAACCGCTGCTACATGGATGCAGAGGCCTGCATCCGTGGGGTGAGTTTAACTGTGGTCACCTGTCGTTTCTACCTCGCCGGGCCCCACACCAGTCCACTGCCTCAGGACACTACCGCTAATCCCACCCCGACATCCTCCCAGGAGGACCCCATGCCTCCCGCACTGTACTCCAACCCTCACCATCAGTCCATCTATGTCGGAGGCACAGTCAGCTTCCACTGTGACGTCATTGGAGTCCCGAGACCTGATGTAACATGGGAGAAACAGAGCGAGCGGCGAGAACGGCTGGTCATGAGGCCTGACCAGATGTATGGCAACGTTGTCATCACCAACATCGGACAGCTGGTCATCTACAACGCCCAGGTGTGGGACACAGGTATCTACACCTGCATCGCACGCAATTCTGCAGGAGTTCTTCATGCAGAATACCCTCTGTCTGTCATCCGCCGAGCTGATGATGATTTCTCTGAAGATCCTGAGATGCCCATGGGGAGACCGTTCTCCCCAGCTGACTGCCTGGCTGAGGTGGACAGCAGAGTGTGCAGCGGAGAGCGCCACGTGGACTGGTATTATGATAGCAAGCTGGGCACCTGCATGGCCTTCAGCAACGGTGGGTGTGACGACAGTCGCAACCGGTTTGAGACTTACGAGGAGTGCAAGGCCTCCTGCCAGAGAGAGGGGATGGGCATCTGCTCCCTGCCTGCTGTTCAGGGCCCCTGCAAATCTTGGGAGGCGCGTTGGGCCTGGAACTCCCTCATGAAACAGTGCCAAGCCTTCGCCTATGGTGGCTGCCATGGGAACGCCAACAGCTTCCACACCAAAAAGGAGTGTGAAGCAAACTGCCCACAACCCAAAAGGAAACCTTGTAAGACCTGTCGGGTGAAGGGGAAAATGGTACCCAGTTTATGCCGCAGTGATTTTGCCATTGTGGGGAGGCTGACGGAGCTGGTGGAGGATCTGGACTCTGGGTTAGCCCGCTTTAGCTTGGAAGAGGTCCTGAGAGATGAAAAGATGGGACTGACTTTCTTCAACACCAAACATCTGGAAGTGACCATCGCCAAGATCGACTGGAGCTGCCCCTGCCCCAACATCACCATGGAGGAAAACCCTCTGCTGGTGATGGGTGTGGTGCAGGATGGCATGGCCATCATCCAATCAGACAGCTATGTCAGAGCCATAACTGAACGCAGACTCAAGAAGCTCCGTGAGGTTCTGGACAAGAAGACCTGCGAGGCATCTAAAACTCCCAAGACTTAAACTTGTTTGCCCACAGAGTATCTGTGGTCACCTTTACTTTTAGCACTGAAGATAAGCATCAGAAATGCAACAAGAAAAAGCTGATATTTAATAACAACCCTTTAAATCAAAAGACAAAAATATGTTAAATACTGTATGTTAATGAAGTTGTGAGAGATCCTTTTGTATGTACAATATATATTCATTACAACACAGGTTGTACTACATTCCAGATGTGTTGTGAGCCCATTTACACCAATGCTGAAATGCTCTTTTTTTTTAAATAAGTTGAAATATAGATATTCTTTCTATTGACATGTATTCTGTATGTTTGTATTGTGAAAAATAAGACTGTAGCCAGAATAGCAGCCACACAAATCGATCAGAAACAGCTAGCTTGTGACATGAAAGAAATAGACACCTACAGTATATTACATCTATATTGTGTTTTTCTGTTTTATTGTATTATATTTGTTTGTATCAGGCTCTTTCTATTAGTTATTTACATAGATGTTTTATATAGATCCCCTCATGTTGTCATGTATACTTTCAAGATCTAATGTGCAGCACATTCTCTGTTACATCTCTCTGCAAAGCACTTCTGCTAACTTAGTTTTACTGACAGTCTCTGCAGAGTGAATGAAGAAATGAAAAAGTAGTCAGGTGGCTGTCTTAAGTTAAATGTAGTACACAACCAATGTATCTGTGAGCCTTATTCATTTTACTCAAGTGTGCAATATAGTGTATCATAGTGTATCATCATAACAGTTCAGATCAAATGATTTTTATCTAAAGTCAGTGTTTATGAGAACATGGAGAAACATGATTCATTTACAGCTCTGGAAAATCTGTCAATGTGTCTGAACTTCAAGTCTAGGTTAAGGCGCTTTGACCATCCTGCTCCAAACATGGTCTCCTTTCAGAAAACGGAACAACAGGATACTTCACACCAAACTCTCCTTCCTGAACAGAAGACACTTGTTGTTTGCTGGCATGTCCACCTTGGAGAGAAAATATATAAATCATGTTAGTAAACCAGCAATCCCATAACTGCATTGTTTATGTTCTCAGCTTTTACGTATCAATGAAAATAACTGTGTTGGATGCTTCAATCAGCTGTTTACTTACTATCTTCTCCAAGAATAAACCGTTTCTTTGTGCTAAAGTGCTCAGGAGGGAGATATCTCTGAGTCCCCACTTTGGATTCCTGCATGGTTAAAAAAAAAAAATAATACGGCTGTTAAATATACCCACAGTAGGTATATAGTGTATCTGTCTCTTATACAAAGCAAACAGATACTACTTCATGTTTGATCTGATGAGGAATTAACATCTGAACAAAATTCATAGTTCCAAGTATTCAAGATTCCTTTCAATTTTCTTTATCATCTTTAATTTCCATAAAGCCTTGAAAGATTCATTAAACATGGAGTAGGTTACCTCTGCCGTAGGCTGTAGTCAAAGTCAACATTGCTCTGTGGGGTGATCTGACCATTCACTGCATAGGGCTGAGGGTACAGCAACAACAAAATATGTGATGTAGCATTTATTGTTACACTTGCATGTTTACTTCTCATAGTAGCGTGTGATGAATGTGGTAAGTGCATCTTTGTGACACAAAATGTCTTTTCACTCACCCCGTATGTGAACAGAAGACCTTGCGGCTTCAACACTGCCCCGGCCCCTTTGAATAAACCCTAGAAGAAAATAGCAACGGCTTCAGGCACAAGCATCGCATCAGGAAGGGCAACAACTGAAGCCTTTTTGTTCTTGGTCTCTTCTACAGATTGAAAGACCTGAGGCAGATATTGTAAACGGGATATTGCTTACAGTAATTTGTCTGAGGCGTTAGGAGTTGAAATGGTTGTAGAGTATAAACACTGGGGCACATAATCAACAGTATTTATACTTTATGGAACCTGAACACCAGGACCAGTCAATAGAAAAACTTAACGCTACACTATGTACATTTTTGAAAAAGAAATAACAATTCTTCTCTTACAAATGAAAATTTGATTTCACAAGCAATTAAATACACTCCTGCTCAAATCAGTACACTCAGGATTTGCTGCTACAGCTTTACTTGGCCTGGTATGAGCAATAGTTGACAATGGCTGACGTTTGCTAATTTAAGTTAGATATTGCTGCGTAACTGAGATTCTTGAGTCTTCTACATTAACCTTTCACTTGTACCTGCCACTTGTGGCCACAGTTGGCGCTGTTCAGCAGAAGTTACAAAGAGGTGCATTAAGTTAAGAAGCGAAGTCTGGGTTAACCCACTGTGTGGGCTCTTGGGGAGAAATGAGCTGAGGGCCCCTTGTTTATAATTGGTTTGCAATAAGTTGATTTAACTTGTTTAGTTTGTTTAGAAATATGCACCATCTTGGTGCAGTATACACTAAGATACTTAAATCCTTAAACTAGAGCTGATGTCAGGGAACCTCAGGGCCACGTAGGGTTTGAGATTAGATAATGATGCAGGTGTTGAAAAGGCCTTCAACACCTCAGTTTATGTTGTGCTTTAGGTGCATTCATTATAACCAAACAGATGTGCAATTTATCAAAATACCACAAACGAACAGGTAGGTTAGGTCTTGGCCTAGATAAGACCAATCACAGCAGTTTGTGCACACAGGCCTCCTACCTCTGTACAAGCCATTGGAGAAATGTGGATCATGTTGATGTTGACTACCAGGTCGAGGCTCTCTGCCTGGACCCCCCCCCAGTATTGATGGGGCAGAGAAGCATCCAGGTGAATGGCGGGCTTCACATTGCTCAGCTGGTAGCGAGCTCTGTACGCTTCTATACTGAGAATGGAAACAAAAGACATTATTGTTAATGCACGCTCCCTCCAACAAAACATTTACCAGCACAGTCTGCCTGCAGATGTTCTGCATCAGTGCTATAAGTAATATTTGGCATTTAGTTTCCTCCTTTAATATTTCATACGGTAATACCCGAGTCCAATGGCTAATGTCAAGTTTATTACGCAGAAATGAATTAATACCGTAAATACTCGAGTTTGTAAGCAGGTACACTAGGAATATAAACAGTTGCTAACTGACTCAAACAACCTGCGTGTACCTGTCTAGAGACTGGTGGTCATACTCTGAAGGCTGCCAGGTTATATTCCGCAGGGCCTGAGCGAAGTGTGTGACGTGCTGCCCGGTACCGGAGGAGATCTCCAGAGCCTGCAGGGGTCTCCCGGTGTTCACGGTCTCCCGGAGCACCACCAGGATGGGCTCCTTGTTCCTCTCCGCGGCGGCGGCGCTCAGCATCTTGCCAAACCCCGGGTATAACTGTCGACTTGTACGGTACAGCTTATGCAACCACTGCAGCAGACCTAAATAACGTTGCTCCAGATTGACTAACTCAACGACACCCACGAATGTTTTGTTTTTCCACTGAAAATGGTCAACTTCCTCGTTTGCTCACGTGACTGATCTCACGTCCAATAGGATCAGTGGGCGGGCACAAGCACACGCACGGTTATAAAAGAATGACAATGCAAATACATATTTTACAGAGGGTTTCTTTATTTAAGGGAAAAATAGCATTCAGGAGCACATCCTATTTTTTTTTACAAGATTTACACATTTTATCACATATCAACATTTCCCCACAGACTTCAATCCAAAATCTAAGGGACACAGAAAACAACTTAAAATAAGTTAAAGGGTATAAATAAAATGTTTTGGCAAACACAGCTACACATAACACAGGATTGGCAGTGTGGTAAATAAAGGTAAACACGCTTGAGTCACAACACCAATCTACTTATTGATGGGCAAAACAGAATATTTCATATTTTAGTATATTATACAGAACCTGTGTAAAATCTGAACAGAAACACAATACTGTGTATTTCTGAAACGTCTTTCACTCAGGAATACTGTATATAAAGTAAAAGCTGGTAATGTTACTAAAGCAGTGTGACAGAAAACTGAACCAAAAGCACCTAAACATCTTTTTATTCAACACAACTTTTAGGATAAGTGTATAATCAGATAATCAGTGGAATACAATTCAATTACAGTGACTTCAATTGTGTGCTTCGGTTCATGTGATAAAACGGGGCCTTGCTGCCACTTGCTGTGTTCAATGATGTGACAGCTTCCTTCATGCAATTGTGAGCGGCTTGTCCTTCTCTTCCAGCCCAGCTGCATGTTCTGTATTTTGACTCTGCTCATCCATGTTGAGCAGTGTCTGTGTTGTGTTATGAGAGGACTCCTGGCTCTCAGCTGGACAGTTTTGCACCAGAGATGGATTCAGACAGAGGAGGCTCTGGTTGTTGTCAAGCGCATCTAGACTTGTCTTGGTCGTGACCACAGAATCACTGAAGATCGTGTTTGAGAAGACCGAGCTGAAAGTGAACGAGGAGCCGCAAAGTGACTCCTGAACGAGGGACTTGGGGCGATCTGCAGGAACAACAACTGCTGGGTCTCTGGGAGGTTTAACTGGAGGAAGTGGCTCAGACTCACTGTTTTTAGTGTCTGCATCTGGTTGTTGATTCTTACTCACTGTTTCCTCCTGATTGTTGCTATCTTCTGAAACCTGGGCTTGGAGAGAGTCAGTCTTGAGATTTACCCTGCAGTCGCTGTTGACACTGGAGCGCCGCGATGAGCCCTCCGCTGTAGAAATGACACTGCTGGCACGGGGGAGACTTTTAGGGGACCTAGGCTCTCTCAGTCGCCCCTCTTTCCCCAGAGGGGTGGAGAAGCAGTTGAGGCAGCCAGACATCGAGGACGACTTCCCCTGAACATACAACACTGTAATCGGTGAACAAGTTGAGGCTCGGGTGGTGTCAGCTTTGCTTGAGCTCAATTTAGAATTCATCCCAGTGAGCCCTGGCTTTATTTTGACTGTGCCCCCTGAATCTGATGAGCGACGTGCCACTTTCCCTTGGGACCCCCTTCGGATGCTCTTTGTCCCCCTTGTGAGCCAGAAATCCTGAGAGAGCCCTAGATCTTTCTGTTTTGGTAAAGACTGGAGATCTGAATTCTGCCTGTTGGTATTGGGCATGGTAGAAGCTTTCCCCTTGTGTTGGGGGGTGGAAGTATCGCTGGGTGGCTGGTAGGAGGAGGAGGAACGGCGTGATGGGGGCTGCTGGATGGGGCTGCTGCCATTTGACCACGGCTCATTCTCCAGACTCAGGCTGAACTCACCGCTGCTCTCACTGTGGGCTCGACTCTGGATGCCATTCATAGCTGGAAGGAGATTATGACGTTTTTTGAAAGAGCTACAGTACAATATACATACACACACACACACACACACACATACATTTTCACCTCTGTCATGAAAACATCAGTCAGCTGCATCAGCATAATATTGTTCACCCCCAGCAGGGGGCAGCAGAGTCAATTTTTGCAACAGTTGTTGGCCTCTGTACTCAGCATAGAGATTAATATAAAACAAGGTCATGATTGCGATTTGATGGATTTACCCTAATTCCTGAGCTGGTAATACATCTGTATGCTTGCTGAATCCTCTAAATGAGTATCAACAGAGCTTTACCGTGATTTTGCAGCTCGTTGTTGTCCTCATATCCAAATGGCACAGTGTTGTCATTTGAATCCTTGTCTGTGGAGCATAAAATGTGAAATAACTGAACAGTTCGAACACTTAAAACGAGAAAAGCACACGAGTTTCACATTTGCTCTCCTCTCCTCTCCTCTACACTTTGCTCTAACACCTAACTAATGAAGATGCCGTCAAAAAAAAAACAGTGGTGCGTTGATGCCTCTACCTGTCACCCACAGCTCAGAAACATCCGGAACATTGTCTGTGGTGTCAGTGGCAGCGATGTGGAGACGGCCTGATGGTGGAGTAGGGGGATGATGAAGGTGGAGAATGGATAAGATGGAGGTGGTGAGGGATGATGTCAGTGCGTCCTTCCTGTCCTCCTCCACATCAGCCTCTGACCCTTCCAGCTGCTCTGAGCTGTCTGCCCACCGGGCCAAGGGAGAGGCCAAGCTGCCCAGGGCTGCGTTGTTGGAGCGAGGAATGGAAGAAATGGGGGTTGGATGAGGGAGGTGGTAGACAGGTGAACCGGTAATGGAAGTTATGAGGTATTACTTTTATGGTGGTGACAACATGGAGATGTAGATGTCTTGCTTTCTCCACAGACCATATAATACTCTAAAATTCTTGATCTATACTGTATATATATATATATATATATATATATATATATATATAGTACAGCTTGCTCCTGGTGGGGCAGAGCTCATGCAGCATCACTGTCTTCCTGCAATGCAGTATTTCTTTGACCTCCATTGTTCTAATAAAATGCCCCAGACTGTCTTCAAATATAACCACTCTCATAGAAAGGTAATGTGATGATATTTAAATCTGTGAAATCATAAAAAATATTGTATAATAAGTTAATGTGGTGAAATGAGGTTGTCATGGATGGACACATTACTAACATACTGTATGTACGCTGATGATGACTCCTACTCAAGCCAGTGTTACATTAGTATCATGGCATGTGATAGATGATAAAAAAAAGCATAGACACTCCAGTATAATAAAGTTAGGAGTTAAATAAAAGGCTACAGACACTGGACCACAGGCCTTCTTACACATGGATCGACGAAAGATGGACTTGACTTTGTCTCTGTCCTTCAGCCTGTTCCTCATACGGGGAAACATTTTCAGTGTGGCTTTTTCACGGCAAGTACGGCCACATGAGAGGTCGACGGAGAGGATGGGAGGGAGGTGATGGATGCAAGCAGAAAGAGAGGAAAGTGAGGGAGGATGAGGATAGGAAGGGAAGGAAAAGACAAGGGAAGGGAGGAATCAGGAGGTATGGAGGGCGTGAAGAAATACACACAGACAAGTGAAAGACACAGGGAAGACATTAAGGACTGTTGAGGAAAGTTTACACACGTCATGCATCAGGAAGAATGACAGTTTGGACATGACACACACAACATGTGTTTGATTTTAAACACACTGACTACAATGCAACACTTCCATTATTTCACATAATGATTTGCAGACTGACTTGACCTTCACTAGGAATTGTTGAATTATCAAGATCTAAGTTTATTATTAAGATTTAAGTGTTTATAGAAGGTTTAATTAACAGTTTTTGCTATTCATTTCCAGCTTTTGTTAACTTAACACACTTACTGTGTGAAGATCTTACCACTATGACAACAGTGCTGAAACTTGTTTACTTTAAATACATTTATTTGAGCTTTCACGTCTCCTTGAAAAATGCGGTGGAGGGGGTAGTTTTGTCAAATTTTGGGAAGATGTTTGTCCTTCAAATGAAGCTACAGATGTGGATGAAAGTGCCGTGTCTATCAGTTCACCCATGTCTCTCTGTCCTCTGTCTGCAGGCTGGACCTCACATGAACACACTCCTGAATGATCTTTGTGCCCTGCCTCAGATGATCTTACTTCGTGGTCTATTGCTGAAGCAGTGAAGGGGGGACTTTGGTACTCTGATGATGTCGGTTCTGCCAAGTCAATGGGAGATGATCTGGTGAATTCATGAAGGTTATACTCACTGTTGTTACGCTGGGGTGAGATGGCATCACCTGCTGAGGTGGAGGCTGAGCCTCCAGAACCATCTGAGCTGAGAAAGGAGCCGTTGTCGTGAGAGGACAGGTGTGGCTCAGTAACACCTGAGTGCTTGGGTGTGGAGGGTCGCTCCGGTCCATGCTCACGGCTGCTGGATTTCATCAACTTCTTCAGTTTCAGAGTTATCCAGTTTCCACGTCTGTGGAGGAATGACAAACCATACTGAGTGAGACACGAATAACAGGTACAGTAGGAGCCAGGCTGGTCTGCAATGGACTGCTACACATAGCAAATAATCATTTGTATGTTAGAGGGGTTTTAGCATCTCACAGCTCATTGTATTGGTTTTACACCCTGTAACTTTACTGTTCTGATTCCCTCTGCTCGATGTGTAAATAAACAACTGCTCGCTAACAATATGGTTTCAAAATGCAGTCTGCTAGCCAGTTAGCACATCCTGCTATACAAAGATGGAGAAAATGTATTAACTGTTCAATAATGGTGTATATGAAGTGTATCATGTGTGAACTGAAATTATATAACTTGAGACTCAACGCTGTCAATCAACCAAGTATGACATAGAGATCAAAATGTAGAAACTGCTAAATGTGTAAAAAGAAATTTCACCCGCCACAGTTATTCACAGTCATAGTTAGTCATTAGCAAGTAGTTAGTCATTACTCCTGGTAAAAAAATGTGGTTAACCCTTTAACAGACTTACTTATGAAGAGGCAAGGGCTCATAAAACTTGTACTGGTCCATTATCTTTTCCTCCAGCTTCTCCTTCTGCCTCCTCAAATCATTAAGCTTGTCACTGAACAGAGACGTGCAGAGAGAAAAATGAGATCATCAATTATAAAGTTGGCCTTGCTGTTGAGTACTGTGGTATTTTAGGTGTCATAAATAGTGTAAGTTCTTCTGTCTGCACGTATCAAAAACTGGGCCTTAATGTGTTAGCTCATTAACAAAGTAGCCTAACACTGAAAGTAACAACAACAGATCAAACCCTATTTAATGCTACATTATCTTGTCATGGTGTTGGCCCAATGTTCCTTACATATACTGCCGCTCTTCAAGATGAAACAGATCCTTGCTCTCCATAGTCTGCTCCAACAGCGTTCGGTTCTGTAGCATCAGGGTCTCGATCTGGCTGAGCAGGTGGCGATTCTCTTCCTCCAGGTTTCCCTTCAACTGGCTCAGCAACTAAACATCACATAGACAAACGCGCATAAATGTAATATATACACAAAACACACACAAATATAGGTTGAGGAATTGAGGCAGTTCACCAGCGCGGCGTCACCAGCGCGGCGTCACCTGCTGCGCGTCCATACCTCACACTGGTTGTTGAGTTTTGTGGAGGTGATGTCCAGCTGCTGAAACTCCTTCTTGAGTTTGGAGAAGTCGGCTTCCAGCCAGGTGTGTTCCAGCTTGGCCTCATTCAGCTGGCTCTTGAGTTGCTTGTGATCTGCCGTCAGCGTCTCGTTGTCGTTAAGAAGCTGATGGTAAGTCTGGTTCAGCCTCAAAAAAAAAAAAAAAAGTACGGTGATGTCAGTGTGAGAAAGTGCATGCATGTGCTTTTGTTATTGTGAAGGGGAAGGGGAGCGATGTGACAGACAGTGAGCATATCGTCTTGTAAAGTCAATAAGGTAAGGTGTTGATGAGTGCCCATGTATTATGGGTGTGTTAGATTTGCCTCCTCACCAGTCCTTCTCATCACGGAGCCTGCAACATTCAGCCGCCGTTGTCTTGTGCTGTTCTTTCTCCAGAGCCATCCTCATCTGCTCCTCCCTCAGGGCTTTCTCCAGGTCGTCTAGCTTGGCCCTCTGCTGCAGCAGGCTATTGTATCTGAATATGCCCCCAATACAGACACAGACACACACATGAAATACAGGACTCTCGTGTCCCATGGGTTGACAATTCATCGACAGTGCCTCCTCTCCCCCACCTGTCCTGCAGGGTGCGATGCTCCAGCTCCAGTGTGCGGTGAGCGTTTTTCAGACAGCCATGTTTGCCCATCAGGGCCTCATACTCCATGGCTTGCCGCTCATGCAGAGCTGCCAGCCGCTCATGATCTCGTAATAGCTGCTCGTGGACACTGCGCAGGTCTTCACGTTCCCGTAAGGCGCTGTCCCGCTCACTTTCTGTCCCCGTCTGCTGCTGCTGTAGCTGAGCATTCTGGGCCATGAGCGAGGCGCTCTGTGAGTTCAGCGTAGATTTCTCCACCTGGAGAAGGAGGAGAAGTTGATTCGCAGGTCATTTATAAGACTATATTGGAAATATTTGTGAGCTGTTATGTTAAGCATACTATGGAGAATACTATGTATTGTAATGGTACCTGCAGGTTAGCGTTGTGTGTCTGCAGGGCTGTGTTGTTCTCCTGCAGTGAGGCAGCCTGCCTTTGCAGGGCGAGGATCTGAGCCTGCTGGCTGTCAGACTGACTCTCCAACTGCTTCAGCTGGGCCTGCATAGCCTGGCGCTCTGCCTCCAGTGTAGCATTCTGGAGAGGAGAGGAGAGGAAAGAAGAGGAAAGGAGAGGACAGGAGAGGAGAGGAGAGGAGAGGAGACCTTTGACCTTTAACCAACCCTTTATTGGTTTTACAGAGGCCACTCTTTTGGTTATCTACTTTAATGAAGGGCCTCAACTTACATTCCTCTCCACTTCAATGAGACGGTCTTTGAGCTTCAGCAGTTCCTTGGTGGCCTCCTGGCTTTCACGCAGCCATTCACTCATTGCTTTGCGAGTCTCAGTCGGAGGGGTGGGGCATGATGCTGTCCTCTCCTCCTCCTGCCTCTGCTGCAGAGCCTCGTAGCTCAGCTTCACCTGTGTGTGGGAAAGGGGTCAAAACACTTGGATCTGTAACAAAGTATATATATATATTTTTAAAGTTTTTTTTTTTTAAACAGGCCTCAAGACTCACAGTCTTGAGGTTCTGGCGTAGCTGCTGGTTCAGGGTGGAGGACTCCTGTAGACGAGCCTCCAGAGCGGCCATCTTGTCCTCTTTAATTTGCAGAGACTTTTTGAGAGACGACTCCAACTCTGACTCCAGCATCTTGAACCTGCTGCATGGAGGAAATATTCTAATATTATAACACTGCTCATTGGTTATCATGTTCGCTTCAAAGGCGACAGGATGGAAGGATAAAATGCAGAGCAGAATGTAAGCACCTGTCGTCCGGTGTCTCTTGTTCAGCCTGCTCTGCACTTTCCTGACTCAGGACCTTCATCTCCAGCTCATGTGTCAGCCTCTCCAGTTCGTTGTCTCTCTGCTGCATCTTCAGCTTCTCGCTCACCAGCTCCTAAAGATGGACAGTGTACTTTGCTATCAATAATTTTTTACTATTCATGGGATTTTATTTTCAATATTGTCATTTTTGGATTTTAATCATACAGAGCCAGTTTCATTTGATTGTTTAAGAGAAGGATTTTTTTGCTCATGTTCATATTACGACATAAACTGAATGAAAGCTGTCACTCAAACCAGGAGAATGCTTTCCAACGGTTACTGCCAATGATTAGGAGGAGCAAAAACAACCATTATTTATGTTTTACCCTGCTTTAAATAAATGTTTGTAGTCGGCTTATGGTCAGATACTTGTGTTGGAGTACACAGGTGAATGTGTTTGTATGTGTGCGCAACACATGCACGCTATGGCTGTAAAAATCCTAGGGCAAACAGAGCATGGCAGCTAATGTCCTCCCCTCACCTCTCTGAGGGTGGCCAGAGTCCTCTGGTCGATAGCAGCTTGCTTGCTCAGTTCCCTGTTGTCTCTCTCCAAGCCTTTGACTCTCTCAGCAGTCTCTCTTAACCCCTCCACCTCCTTTACTAGAAAACGCATCTCCCTCTCCAGGCTGGCCATGCAGACATTACTGCTGTCTAAGTTGGCATCCTGGATTTCAGCCTGAGACAGAGGAAGTAGTGAGTTTATTCGAAGGCAATGTGAGTCTGACAAACATTATCCTAACTTAGATTAGCAACTGACACCTTGTTCCTAGAAAACAACCTGCTGGCGGAGTCGTCGATTCTCCTTCTCGAGCTGCCTCTTGTCTCTCTCCAGAGCTGTAGTCTCTTGCTCCAGGCTCTGCTTCTCTGTTTCCAGCTGCTCCAGGCGTCTCGCGGCGATCCGAAGTTCCTCTAAACTGGCCTGCAGACTCTGGTTCTCTGCCTCCAGCTCCTGAACCTCCGCCTCCAGACGCTGAATTTTCCGGTCTACCGAGATGGAGGGTGGTAGAAGAAAATAAATTCATTAGTAACTGTTTAATCAAATTCCGAATCTTTAACTTTTATTTTGATCTACAGTTCTTACCAGAGTTGTCAAGAGAAGCCTGTAGATGCTGATTAACCGTGTCCAGGGCCTTGCACTTGGCCTCCAGCCGATGTGTGTGCTTGCTGGCATAGGAGGAACGTGCTGGCAGACCTGTGAAGATGCTGTTCGAGCCAGGGGAGTGATCACATGATCCAACAAAACAATGGAGCCTATTGTGAGCGTTTTCTAAAACTTCCAGATCCGACATTAGTTCTTTGAGATGTTCGCTTTTGTCTCCGTCCTCTAGCTGTCCTTTCTCTTGAATATGAAGGTCTGGATTGTCTGTGAGGAGGATCTCACTCTGGACTCCCTTTGGCTGCTCTGTGTGCAGTCGCCGATGGGAGTTTAAATCTCCATTCAGCATCTGCTGTGGTACTGTACTGAGTGGGAATGCATTACTGTGGTTTTCTATATTTGAGCAGGAGGTTTGTAACCCTGAGGGCTCGCCTGTTGATGAGGTCCAGTTGTTGATGCTGCTGACCACCTGGCAGACACTTTCACGCTCATGGTGGTGGCTGTGTTTGGGCTGTGTGCTGTTGCTAATAGACACTGCTCTGAGTTCCTCTATGGTACTCAGGAGACTTTGGTTCTCCTTCTCCAGCTTCAGCATCCGACTGCATGTCCGCTCACTCACCTCCTCACTCAGAGTCTGTGAACCTTAAACACAAAAACACAATTAACTTTCTGGAAATTAGACCAGCTCTGTGTGGGAGCTAAGCTGGGCTGCCTCACCTTACGTACAAACTGCATTCAAATACATTCAAATGTAACTTTTTTACCCAGGTTCTTGGGTCTTTTAATTAAGTAGATAAAAATATCTAATTGATGGAGGCAATCATGCATGTACAAACTTACATAATTTACATACCCATCTTCTGATCTACTCAACCTAGCCCATTCATTAACATAGAGTGTCGTCACTTCACCTTAACACCAGTTCTTACCCTGGGTGTTCTCCGTGGTCTTGGAGAGCTGCTCTAACTCCCAGCCAAGGAGTTGAGACTCCTCCATGCTCCTCCTTTGAGCCAAACACAGCCTCAGGTTCTCCTCCTGCAACTCCTCAATACGCCTCCGATCAGCCTCCCGCTCCTAAAGTGAAGACACAAAGTTATCAACACAGATTCTGAACAGTCTGATAAGAGTGAGGGCTTGGGGATTGAGAGTTGAGCTCTAGGTTTTTTTGTGAATTATATTACCAACGATCTCTGATGCCGTTTGTGGAAGAGGCTTAAAACGAGGCTACAAAAAAGGTAACAAAGAAGACATCTCCTTGCAGATGTCTGACCTGTTCCATGTCATGGATCTGTGCCTTCAGCATCAGACCGTGCTTCTCCAGCTGGTGGACTTTATCTGATCGCACCCTCCAGCCTTCCAACTGATCTTCCAACACCTCTTTGGTCTCCTGTAGCACTCTGTTATCCTCCTTTAGCTCCTGAAATACACACAAAAGCACCAATCAGATTTATATGTTTTTTTTTTACCTTCCACAAACTCAAAATGTCTCAGTTTCCATCCTTCACTGTTCATGTCCATATCTAATGATCAATGAATACACGTCTTATTTCTTAGTCTTATCATCCAATAAATAATGTTACTGTTGCATCAGAGTATTTAGTGATTTCACACACATTCATGTCTCAAAGTTTACTGGTAAAACATTAATAATACCACATCCACCTACCTCCACTTTGGTCTTGTAGAACTCCATCTTGTGCAGTTGCTCTCTGTAACGTCCCACTTCACTCTCCAGCTTGTCTGCCTTGATGGCTCTCTCTCTCAGGGCGTCCAGCTCGTCTCGGTAGGTGCGGGCTGCGCGGGCGTCCACAAGCAGCTGGGAGTTCTGGTGAAGGTTCGGACAGAGGCATGATTCATAGCAAGCACCTCAATCTAAAGTAAATGTTTCAATGTTAATCTCAAGTAGTCTTTACTGTGGGAAACTTATTCAACCTAACTGGCGTTCATTAAGTGTCTTTCATCATTTGTCACGTCACTTTGTTATATTTAAAGCTGCATTTGTCAATATTTTTATATTAACACTCAAATGACAGGTGGCCAGACACAAGACTCTAAATGGATGCTAATGTTACTGTGTCTGCTGGATGTATAATTAGGCAGCTGTTTGCTAACATGTTTGAGATGTCAACTTTAAAGTTCATATTATATCAATCTTCCACTGCTCCCCAGGTGGCACAAATGATCAATTAATGCTGCTTTAAATTCCAGTAAATATTTGGTATGAACTGTGCTAACTAGTGCAGAAAACCTGAGACAAACGCTGAAACAGAGAATACATACTGAGATCTCCTGTTCAGACAAATCCATACAAGCTTTAGTTGCATCTCTGAGTCAGAGTTCAGAGGTTTAAATATGCTGTCCTTAAGCACTGCTCTGCAGCAAAGCATGGTATGCATTAATCTGTATAATCTGCAGAGCGGTCAGGGGGTTACTGTGTGTCACCATCAGAATGAACTGCAATTTATTCTTTGTCTTCTCTGACTTCAAACCTCTTGCTGGATCCTCTTCAGCTCTGCCTCCATGTTCTCCAGCTCATGTCTGCAGTCTAGCATCTGCTCACTCTTTTCCTCTCTGGTGGCGTCAGGTATGCGATGCAGAGAGACAAGCAAGCAAGTAGGTTAGTGTGCACTACTTACTACATTCCTGCAATAGCTTTAATGAAACTATTTAAATATATATAACTGTTTGATATATATTTAAATACTGCAGGGGTAAGCACACAACTATTTCCCATTTCCTTTGACTCCTGCAAGACAACAAAATATATATTCCAATTGCTTAATGGTTAAATCAAAACAAGTAGGCCCTCATTACTGCTGTTGCTACAAACTCGTATTGCACATACCTACACATACTAGATTATGTTAATGACAAAATACATTATTTTATAGAGCTATTGAAGTCCAGGGTCATGCAAAAGGGCAAAGTCAAGTCATACTTGATGCTTTTAGTGATATTGTGTTTGCTCAGAGGCAACAGTGTGAATCTGAGCATCCCAGCAAGAGAGGACAATACAGCACAGAAGATGGGGATGGAGGGCAAAAATGGAACTGAGATCTTGATCGGATCAGGGTTTGTGTGTGTGTGTGTGTGTGTGTGTGTGTGTGTGTGTGTGTGTGTGTACATGCGGTATCTGCAGCAATGCAAAGCCAATGTGGGTCAATGGCAGTGCATAGCCATGGAACCTGCCAAGCTGGCAGTAATGTGGGCCAAACTCCCCAGGGCTTCTCTTATCCTGTAGTATCTCTAGCTCGCTCTCTCTCTCTCGCTCTCTCTCTCACTCACTCTCTCACTCACTCTCTCACTCTCTGTCTCTCATTCACTCCCTACTGGCAGCTCCACAGTAGAGCCAGGCCACCTCTTTACCATTAACCATCCGGAGGAGAAACCCATGCCATACTAAGAGAAAACATTTCACCCAACAGTAGTTAATTGTGTGATTTGACAACTTTTATCAGTGAGCTTGTTTTACTCTATGTTGGCAAAATTATGCATTTCAGAGGAAAAAATAAATTGCAGGTGAATTGCAGAGAGGTGGATCATTCAGGTTTTTACATGAAACTTGAAGCATAACATTGTTGCCTCATTCACAGTCTTTGAAAAAGTTTGAATTTATCATAATTTCTGTGAATTTACTTTAGACGATCCCAAATGTCACAATTTGACACAAAAATTGGCACAAGCACATTTTAGAAAAGGCTGATCAATTGACCCACATAAACGTTGCCATTCTTTTATAGTGGTTGATAGTTTGCATGTATATTGATTTGATGCACAGTAGTTTGAGCTACCTTGATCCTCAGGTGCAGGTATATTTTTTCAAGTGAATCATCCACATGAGTCTAAATCCTTAAAAAGGACGTTTACATTTTTATTCATCATATTTTTACATGCAATTATTAGGCTTAAAATAACTGTCAGCATTTTTGACCTCATGCCATTTGCATTGTACTTAGATGTCAGTATTGCTTTCCTATGCACTGGCATGTTTGCTGTAAGATGTTTTTATGACACTGAAAACATTGAAATTGTATTTTAGTTCTCCTAAGAGGTTTTTTTGCCCCCTTGCACTTTCTTCTTTAACTGTATTGTATGTTTTCATTTTTGTGAATAAACTAAATTATTGTTATTTTTTGTCCACTTGTACTCACAGTTCTTGCCTGAGGCGTCTGATCTTGGCCTTGGAGTCAGCCAACTCCACCGCCAGGTGTTGCTGGGACCCGGTCTGCTGCTGCTGCTGGATGCTGGGAGAGTAGCTTCCGGACTGTGGGCTGGAAGGGCTATTGAGCAAGCTAACTACGCCCTCCTTTTCCTGCATTAGCTCTGCTATAGTCTGCAGAAAGGAAGGGAAAGAGGAATACAGCATGTTACAGATTACATTTAAGTCAATACCCAGTTTCCTCTAAACATCTGTTTGCAAATATAGTTACCTCCAGATGGGTGTCCCTCTGGTCCAACAGGTGTCGGAGGTGCGTGGCCATGTTCCTCGCTGAGGCCTCCACCTCATCTGGGTTCATCTCACTGGACTCCAACCACTGCAGATCCAGAACGTTCTCCTGACTGTGGGTCAACTGGTAAACACAATGGGGGAAAGAACGATCCAACATGAATGTACATCCAGCATCTGGTCTACAGTGTTCTTCATTTGTCACCAGCACAACTACACACAAACTGATTTACTGTCACACAGTGCTGCGGTGTTCAAAGCTCATGTCATATTCAGTCTGATACCTCCTGAATATGTGCAGCTATTGCAGCTTTTGTGTCAAAGTCAAGCGTCTGGATCCTCTCGATGTACTCCTCTTTCTTCTCACACTGAAAATGAACATGGAAAATTATGGAAATGTTTCGATCTCCAGAAAATCAACTCATGCAGCCTGATCCAGGCTAAAGAGGTTAACATGCAAACAAATCCGGCACAATATCCTACAACAAACTACCATGTCCTTTGCATAAGAAGCAGATGTTCATATACTGATCTTATACGTCAGAAAGTCAGTTAGTGTTTACCTGGACTGCACATCCCAGCAGTAACAGCAAAAGCTTCTTAATTTCTTCCAGACTTTGTTCTACGGGGAGTAAAAAAAAAAAAGTTCATTATCTGAAATCAAATTTATCAGATTGAAGTACCGAGAGCTGCTGGCATGGATTTAAATTGACTGGAGCCCTGTCTAGTGAATTTGGGTCACCACTTGCCAAAGCCTCAACACAAGCCAGTGTGGTTATCAGACTGATAGCGTGCAATTGAATTAAAACTGTATCAGCAAGAGCTAAAGCAGTTTGTCAAACCATTTTCAGTTTAAATAGCTGGGAAACCAATTGCTCTGTATTTAGAAACAAAAATACATTGTTATACATTGTTGCTGTTTCCTACACAATTACATGAATACTAATGGCTGACTTTTGTTTCACTACCAAAGTTGTTTTCATATTTTTTCCAATTATGGATATATCATTTTCACTTTAGCTCCTAATTATAGGCAAATTATGGGAAATCAATGCATGGTGCATTGAGTATCAGCAAACAGACGGATCAGGCTTCCAAACATATACTGAATTAGCAGCTCCAATAGAGAGGAGTTTTCTTTAAAAGAGCATACCACAGTAAGGAGTCCTGCCAAGCAGCAACACATTTGGCAACGGAATCATGATCAATTGTCTCAGATTATCCTGCAAAAAAAAAAAAAAAAAGAGAGGCAGAAAGGGACGAGGGAGACGGGTTGAGAAAAAGGAAGATTAGCACATTTTAGCACAAACTGAACTCAGTAAAACATTTCTTGGGGTTGAGCCAAACTGCCTGAAAGAACAGGAGCGTATGTATGTATAGCACATAGCAGCTGCTTCAACACATGTATAGAAACACAGCCAACAAGTGGACAAGCGCTCTGATTGGGGCCAGTTTCCTTGGTGCCGTGGTGAAATCCACCAAAACTGTTTGGTGCAGCCCTGTTTTAAGCTTTAGGTGGCTCATGGTGTTAAAGCGTGTGCATTCAGTGGGGATGCCTCTGATGCAGTACAGTTATCCTAAACCAACAGTCACATTTTTTTGCCACTCTGACCATAAGGAAAATTTTAACTGTCCACAGAGCTTCAAACATCTTCTCCTTTCCCAGGCTTATGTGTGGAACTGAGGGCCGGTCTCTGGTCTTTGTAGGTATAAGAAAATACAGATTAGGCGGCGAAATCACTACACACATTTAAATATGTCAAGGATACATGGTCTTGCAGTCGAGTTAAGATTGAATAATTTTGGTGATTAAATTTTCATCTGGAACCGTCATCAGGTCAAAATCTGAAGAGCTCCATTAATTTGATTTATTATTAATAAATTTTGATTTATTTCATACATGATATGAAGGTCATTTGATCTCATCATCCTCAGTCATTCTATGTTTTTAGTGCTAATTAGCAAATGCTAGCATGATAGCGTGCTAAACTAAGACGGTGAACATGGTAAACATTATACCTACTAAACATATTCTGCAAAACTGGATTGGTATGGATGCGGTTTTCACATACAACAGCAGTTAACGAGCTGCCCAGCATCTACAGTATTTTTACAGTACTTTTTCTTGCAACAGACTTGAATAAGATTCATTCTGATATGGGCAGAAGCATGAAGAGCTGCAGTTCATCTCAAAGATGAGCCTTTTTTCTTTTTTCAAGACGCAATCAGGTCACAGAGTTGTGTTCAGTGAGATCAGAGAAAATTCATGACATTTGTGATTGCCAAGAATAATTACAGAAGGAACACTGACTAGATCTGCTGTTGATAGCATCAGTTAACCTGGGGTAACAAAAATAGTGAAAAGCCATCATTCCTTGACTGTGCTAATCTATAGAACTTGATTGTCTCATCCTCAGTGAAATTACTTTTCTTGTGATCTTCACAGATCTGAAAGCTTAGCAGCTGTGGTGGCTAACCACGAATCCCGTGACTTAATGTGTCACTCTAAAGCTGTGTGTGTGGTTTAACTTGTGTCTCTCGGCTGTGCTCTAACCTCGCTCCTGTGCTGATTACACAGATGTTTACATGGCTGATATTTAGGCCACACATCTTAAGAAGAACTAGTTGATCTGCCGGGACACAAGTACCGTACAACTACAGTATCTGGTGTGTGCGCATGTGTGATGCAGTGTGTGCGTGATGCACAGTCGCGGTAGAATTGAAACATCTAAATGAAACGTTCATAATCCGATGTAGCGAGATGTAAAGCTTAGCAGCCTGTAGCTTGGAATCATTATACAACACATTATATGTCGGAGAAACCAGAAGAGGGAACATCCAAAACTCACCAGATAATATGTCTTGATTTGCTGGACAAGAACGTTGAGGTTCTGCATCCTCTGACTTGGATCCCTGCTCACTTTGTTTGCACCCTTAGGTGTAGCTGAGGGATTTCTGAGGATGGGAAACAACACAAAGGCATTTTACTTGACATTTCTGCTATTCGCAAGCACACAAATGGTTGTCAGTGGGATGGGGTGAGAGGAAGCTGCAAGCTGGTGGAAGCCTTGGCTCAAAGATCACCATGAAAACATGTATGAGGTCTCTATTCATTCCTAACTTTAGGCTGAGCGACGTCATTCCTTTCAGACACCAAACAGGGGTGTTTTTGAGCCAAACTGGGTGGCTTTAGACTTTCCACCCAAAAGAAATCTTTTAGCTGGATTTTTGGGCTGTTGGCTCCAGCCTACTGTAGTCTGGCACCGAACTGTCACATACTGAAGTTCAAATGTTATCATTCACGGGCCCCAGTGCAGTTATATAGGTCACACTTCACCTTGTTGCTCAGGAAAGGAGACTCACAGTATGTGAAATAAACGACTGGAGACACAGATATGCTACATAGCTGCCCTTCCTGTCTCCATCTCTGCGCTGTTTGTCCTGTTTCTGTCCTTCCTCCTCCCTCCCTCCCATCTGTGTCCCAGTGCCACTAAACAGCAGCACCAAGGCCCTAATCCCAAAGGGTCTCCCAATCCATGAGATTATCCCGCCTCTTCCCCTCCCCTCTGCGCAGCATTGTTTTGCATTTAGAGCTGGTTATTGTGACCCTGGGGGGGATAAGTGGGATGAATGGATACTGTGGACTTGGGGTGGCTAGACAGTGTTATCCACGAGTACATTGGGTCATCAGTTCTTGTTTTTACCTCTTCTTTGCAACTGTTCAGTTTTAGTTTGGATTCTACTGGCGAGTGTCACTCCATCCTAACACGAGGGCTAAAGCCAGGGGCTCTCAACCTTTCTGCTCACGTCTTTGACACAATTGGAAACAGCCAGATGACCATGCGTTAGTTTTTGTTCAGGGTGAGGGAAGCTCAAGAACATAAGGCAACCAAATCATAATCTCTTAAGTAGCATCTTGACGGTATATATGATGTCTCCCATGTCTTGGCAGAGTTTGTGTTTGTCTCAAGCTGACATTCCTCAGTGCAGACTGTGTTTCTATAACTCATATGCTAATTCTAACATTTCTTGAGAGATCCTAACCTGTAATTCATGAGGAAGTTGCATTTAAAGACTGCTGCATGCAGACTACAAAGATCCTCTTTATTACTGCAGAGTGACAAAGCCAGTACTGTTGGTGCCTGGATAAGAATGTTAGCAGACACTTGATACTGTATCTTGAAGGGACGCTACCTTATTATCAATGAAAGACGCAGTTTGATGATGCTGATTTCTGTTTGAACCACTGACAACACATTTGTACCTGTAAAGCTCACTGTTAATCATAACTTCATGACAGTAGCTCTGTCAAGTCTGTAGCAGCCAGCAGCTCCAAAACACTGGCTACTAATCTGAATATCCATCTGGACACTGCTCACAATAACCTCCATTGGAAATGTGACAAGTGAAATATAAGCTGCAAGAACAAAGCTGGCATGAAGCGACTCATTAACATCAAAGCAAGGACTTACATTTGGGTCATTATGTCATTCAAAAAGACTCCATCCAGCAATTCAGAAAAGTCCAAATGCATGCCTCCATCATTTGGGACAAATGTCTTCACCTACGTTACACAGAGAATACAGATTGATTAGATGATATCATGGTGTTTGGCAGGAAATCAAAGCTTTCTGCATCACTTACCCAAGTGACAAGTGGGCTCAGCATGAACTGATCCAGGCTGGGCAGGAAAACTACACTTTCCATCCTTACCAAGGTTGATGGGTGATAAATCTCAAAGGAACATCCGAGCTGCCTCAATCAGGAAAAGACTGACAGCAACCTGGGAACTACTGTTTCCTCAGAAGTGGGCCAGCCTTGCAGAAGCGTACCGTTCAGGCCGTCCCATCCATCTCATTTTAACTAGTTGAGAATTTTCTCCCGGCACTGCGGCTTCGACTGTCCGTGTTTTCACTCGCAGACTCCGCTCACAACTGCATCCATGAGATCTGGCAGTTTAAACGGCGACATGTCAGCGTCCAGACAAAATCCAATCCGCATTTTGTCCCACAAAACCACACACACACTGACTCACATCCTCCTTGGTCCTCTGCTGCAAAGGCATCTGCCGTCACCCCTCCTCCTCCTCCTCTTCCCCCTCCTCACAGCTTCCCTGCTTGTCACAGAAAGAGTTAGCTCTGATGTAGGCGTATAAGTGATTTAAAAAAAAATATAAAACAACCAAAAGTGACAGTTTAGCCAAATATATATTTTACTTCCTTAATAAAACCTAGTCTAGAAATAATTAAATGAAATGTTGCGTCCCTTTGAATTCGTAGTTTGAAGCCACTGCAGCAGAAAGTGCTAATAGAGTGATCTGAAAATATCTTTGCCTGTAATCTGTTACCATGACAACGGCGCCCCCACCCCTCCCCAGCAACAGCAGCAGCAACAAAAGCAGCACTGCTGCTGACACACACACACACACACACACACACACACACACACACACACACACACACACACGCACCGTCAGCTACTTAGATGTAGATGTGCATTTTGTTGTATTTGTAAGTATTGAAAAACAGGATAAACGACCATGTGTAACGACAACTGTTAGCTCTAGCTAACTTCTTTAAAGTTAGAACCACAAACATTCAGGCAATGCAATTTCTCTTAATTACTTTCAAAAGCAATTTCCTCAATTTTATGATGTAGCCTAATGAATTTACACAGATTTTGTTCATCTTAAAAAATAGAAAGAAACGAGACAACAAAAAACGTCACAGCAAGAAAAAGAAATTTGAAATGAATTTTAAAGGATGTCTCCTGTCCTCAGATGTCCATGAATGTGATGAGGGTCTCCCCCTCTGAATACAAAACCTCCAGACTCATGATGAGAAACTTGGTGCCTGTGACGGTGTAACAACACCACCCTGTGTTGAAGACTGGAACTAAATCTCTCACAGCTGTTTGTTACAAATACTGTGAAACGCCGGTGACAGTACAGCAGATTTAAACGTTGTCTTTGGGAAAATGATAAAACTATAATAAATGATAACAGTTTTGATAAATCTAAATGCTAAATGTGAAATGTTTCTCTTCAGTCAACAGCCAAATATACAGGATGTACATTTTCTGAACTTGTCAGTGGTGGAAAGCAACTAAGTCAATTAACTCTGTCTCCTGAGCATCAGGAGCTCCTGAATATTTCCTCCACTGTGGTACTGTTATATGTGGAAATAAAATGGAAGTTTTCCATTTTAAAGGTCCAATATTTTACACTTGTCATGTTTTATTAGAACGTTTGATATCCATAAGAAGATATATTTGTGGTTTTAAGTACCAAATCCCTCTGGAGCTCTGGCAACAACGGGTTGCTGAGCCAATCAGAAGAGAGGCTCTGAGCCTCTTATCTATTAATGTAGGTTCTAGACCTGCTTTATAATTAAAGAAGACAAGGAAATCTCACTTTATATAATATGGCACCTTTAATGTGTTGATTAAAATACTGGACTTTGACACACCTTAACAGTTTTTTTGTCTGTCAGCTTGTTTTAGAGGTTTTTTTGCCCCCCAGTGGACACATTTCACTAATGCAGCCTCTGTGAGTTCATTAGAGAAAATAGTTCATACAAAGTATCATAGTATCATACAAACTTCAAATCAAACTGAGTTCAATTTCTGGTCTATCTGTGTAGCAGTTCTTTCTAGGACTCTAGGACTGGATTTTGCATATAAATGTTGGCCATAAATGTTAGTTTGCTGCTTCCCAGCTTAGTGAGAGTAAAAAAAAACACAACAACAATTAGGCAAAAATGTAAATTTTATAAAGACGGATGAAAATGTTCAATGCGATGATAAACAGCCTTTGCATCTGTGAAGCTACAGCTTAACCCTGTGTGCGCATCATTCAAGAAAGTGCAGGCGATGTCATGTCACATTAAAACCCTTAAATGCTATGCATTAAAAAGTTTATAAAATACAAATTAAAACTGTAAACAAAATCGGAGTGTCATCATGAAGTATTAAATGATTTGTTTTGGTGAGTTTGTTGGGATATTTCTATAGATTACACATACAGACCATATTGATTTTATAATCATTATATTGCTTGTTCAAGTATATAGTTTGTATTTGAATATTGCTCTCAATATTCATGCAACAGTACATGCTCATATAACAGTCGACAGTGATTTAAGCAGTTAGATATTATTACTGTAGTCAAAGCATTACTTCAATGTCACCTTTGTTGATTCTAACTGAATCTATTAAAAATAATGTCACAAAATCAAAGCTAAGTCTAATAGTGCAGCTCTACATTCTTATATTGTATACATGTTGGTAAAATCTATTTCTGGTATGTATGCCAATGATCTCTGAGGATTTAAAAGACATTCTGTGCTCATAAAGACAAAGGGCTGTTCCATTCGTTCTCCTTAGTCTCCGTGTGAATTTTCACTTGTTGCAGGTTTCTGTATTTGCCCTGATGATCTTTGCTTCCTTGTAGGCTCTTAGCGTAACGCGACCTCCAGTCTCTTTCAAAAGCAGCCTTGACGTGCTCCAGGATTGTCGCTCCCCTGTCTTTGAGACTATTATTCATTTGGACCACCAGCCCAACTCCTGCATTAACAGCAAAGTCGCTACCAACCCAGTCATGGTTCCCTGTGGACATAGAGCAAAGCTTAGATATGAGTTCTCAGTTCTGTGATTTTCTTCTTGACGTGCATGTTCAATAGATGCAGTTTGGTGCTTGTGTAACTCTGTCTGTGTGTGTGCATGTGAGCAAACATTTTACATTGACAGCTTGAAATTTGGAAAATTATGTTTCTTTGCTTTCTCACAAAGAGTTAGATGAGAAAATGAATGCACCTTCATAAATGTCACTTAAAATGACACAACAGCCAGGAAGAAGTTAGTTTAAGTTAGCTAGACTGGCTCTGTCCAAAGGTAAAAACCATCCACCTATCAGAACCTCTTATTATTTATTTAATCCTTAAAAAAGCAAACATATATATATATATATATATATATATATATATATGAAAACAGCAAGTTGTGACTTTGCAAAGGGTTATGTGATTGATTATTTCTTGGGACTTCTTGGAGTCTCACGGACATTCGCTGCCCCCTGTAACTGCAACCTGTTGCTTCTCTACATTTTTTTTTTTTAGATATAAATAGCAAAAACCAGAAGTTCAGATAAAATAAACATATTATAATATGTTGATTAGTGAGCTTTAAAGATGTTGTTAAGCATATGTTTTTCACTTTGGACAGAGGCTATAGCTGCTTCTCCCTGTTTTTCTGCTAAGCTAACAGTCTCCTGGCTGTAGCTTCATATTTAATGGACAGAGTGGTATTAATATTTGCAACTAACGATCCGCAAGAAATCTAAGCAGTGTATTTTGAAAAATGTCAAACTATTCATTTAAGAGAACTGTCGAATGTTTTAAAATTAGAATTCACAATAAAATCAAGACCTAATGAAATACCTTGAAAATGTGTAATGCAAACAACACCCCCCCCCCCCAAAAAAAAATAGTTTCAATGCAAACTGATTTGTTGCAAACACATACCGATGTAGAGAGCATTGTCAGTCACCATGTACTTGTTGTGGTTGAGTCCATGTTGAATGTCATCGTTTTGCTCTCTGTGACTGAAAAACCTCTGCAAAAAATTGAAGAAATATAATTATCTAAACATACTACACCCACTGAATATTTAATATTTGCATGATGAATGAAGAAGAATTTCAAGATGTTCACTGCAAATACTAAACTGCAACCTCCGTTAAAATTCCCGTACCACCTCTAGTGAGCAGTTGTGCAGCTGCATGCAGAGTGACTTGAGGGAGGTGGCAAAGTTAAAGGTGAGGGGGTGGGTCTTCTTCCAGAAGCTTATCAGCAGGCGAACTCGGACTCCTCTCAGGACCACAGCCTCTCTGATCACTTCATCGATAGGTGACCAGTACCTTGTGACGTAACCATTATTAGTATACACAGTGCTTATCTAAAGGCACTGATAAACACATACAATATCTCCCTTAAATTCAAGTTAGTGGAATATGAAACATTATATTTTTCTTCCACAGACCAACAGAAATACAGTTTATACTAGATTTTGTTGCTCTCTGGCCCAGGCACACACACATGAACATGTAGTGATCTGTTAAATATTGCCACAGAGGGTCAAAGCTCCTACACATACAGTGTTTTAATGTCTGTGTGTTTAACTCTGTACCTTGTGACTGAGGTTCCTCTGAATCTCCTGTTCACCAGAGGGAGGTAGTCAGTCACAGATATGAAGATGAATGTCTTTGCACTCTGGACGACTTGATAAATGGCTTCTACATCTCTGGTGCGATCTTTTGGGCAGAGGACTTCAGGGGAGGTCTGCAGGAAGGATACGTCACACGTTTACACCCAAAATTATATTAAAATCACAGAAATCGAAAAACTGAAAGGCCGAGACAGTTTTAATATTCAGTTTGCTTCACTTCAGCAGACAAGAGTTTACAGCAGTATCTGTTCTTCAAAATCTTACACTGAAAGTGACAATATACTCGGAGCAGTGTATGATTTTCCAAAATGTCTGAAAGTCTCAGTTTACATTTTGAGAGAGGGTGAGAAAAACAACACGGCACATTTCCACAGCCATGTATCATTTCTAGAAGAAATGAGACAGAAGAGCAGGTTGGAGTTGCCAGCAGCCAATGACAGCATGGCCCCATTAATTCCTATAGGATGATAAATGCCTTAAATGCAAGTGGTAAGCATCATGTCGCTTAGAGGGTAGCAAGATTCATTACTGTCAAATTAGGCTGAGGTACTGAGATAGTCAGACTCAAGATGCTCCTCAGCGTGATATTAAGATGATTAATCACCCATTGTGTGTGTCTGTTATTAGTTTGTAATGAAACTTTTATAAAAATGTTAACCCATCAGTCCAGAGGCAGGAAACTGGTGCCTTAAGAGGAATATGAACCAGTTGTAGCAGACATGTAACCTCTTGTCTGTACATTTTTTGTGTAGAGTGGATTTATGTGTTAACATGCTGTAAAAACTGTAAAAAGTCGTTCCTCACAGACACATAAACTGTGGCATGGCTAGCGTTGAGTTGCAGCTCCAGTGCGTCATTCTTCCCGTAGAGGGCTGTAACTCTCTTTGACCAGATGGAGGGGATGTAGTCCCTCTCATGAAGCTGCCAGTAAAATGAAAAGACTCGGTGGAAGTCCAGAGCCAGACAGCTGCAGTTATACACCACCACCCCCAGTTCTTTCCTCTGTGGGGTGTCAGAAAGGAGCACACAGGAAAAGGTGATGCAGCAAAAAAAGTTGCAGTTTGTTGTGAGTGCAGCTTTGTTCACTGGATAGACATGCTTTATACACAGAGAAGATACAGTTTAATGGAAGTCTAAATTATGCTGACTGTAGTGTGAGAATAGTAACACACTGTGAGAGAATTTGATGATGTTGTAGTGATTTTAAGACTATAATAGAATCATTTTTTTTCTGAGGGGAGTGTGAAGCAACTAAGAGTCTCCAGTGAGGCTAGTTGCTCTGTGAGGCACAGAGGTGCTTTGAGCTAAATCCTGACATCAGCGTGATAACAATGCTCACTGTGATAATGCTAACAAGCTGGTGAGCATGGTAAATATTCTAGTTGTTTTTAGTGTTTTAGCATGTTAGCATTTGCTAATTAGCACCAAACACAACAGCAGAGACTGATGGAAATGTTAGTTTTGCAGGCAGGGGCTGCCGATGGAATTAGCTACTGGTTAAATCTGGTAGCGACATCTTTTCTATTTGTAGGTTAATACACTTAATAGCACCTGACAAATAAATGTAATAAACTAAATCAAAGTATTGGACAAATTGAAAGTTTGGCTTGATGATGCAGAATGAAAGGTGAGGGGATCAAGCATGGCTGACCCAGCAACTAGTACCAGCATGGCTGAAAAACAACAAGATGAAAAGTAAACAGGAGAAAGTCATTCTAAATATATTCTCGCCTGGTCATTAACTACACACAGCAAAAAAATTGTTTTGTGTTTATTCTATTTTAGTGAGTAACAGAAGGAAGGAGTAACAGTCTACTCTAATAACTCAGATGAATTGAAGATGAATTTCTGACAATTTCTACCTTGCCTCCGTTTTGTCTCTTCTTTCCTGCCTGCCTGTCATATGCTCTCTACTTGTCTGTGTGTGTGTGTGTGTGTGTGTGTGTGTGTGTGTGTGTGTGTGTTTGTGTGTGTGTGTGCCCACCACACACACATTCATATATGTGTCCATGCCTTCCTTTCCTCTGGCTCTTTAGTTAATTACACTCAACAGTAGTTCTACCTCGAGCCAGCACTGAAGCATGAAAAGTGCCAGGTAATCACTTCAAGTTACAGTATGCTAATGCCCCCTGGTTCCTCCTCCATTGTGAATTACATGCTAAATGCAAAGTGAAATGCTACGTGTCTTCCTGACTCGCCTCAGACAGCAATCTTAAATCATCCCTGATGCCCATTAGGAGTTGCTGCATGAAAAGGTACAGGTGTACAGCGAAACTAATCTAGACTCTGTGTTATGTTTTGAGTCCCTGTGGGGCGTAAAGGTTATCATTTAATTAAATGTGTGTATGTCTAGCTTTTATTTCTGAGAGACCAGAAGATACTGCAGGTTGGAAATGAATTGCAGAGCTGACCACAGCTGACTACAGAGGCTCATTTATCCTTGCGTCTGATATTACTCTGCAGACTCATGTTGTTGATGCTTGTTGTTACCTTGGAGAGTGACCTCCAGTCCATATCAGCGCTCCCGATGTAAATGTGCTTCCGATCCACTATTATGAATGAGGAATGAAGTCCTCCTCTGGTAAGAGCTGTCATATTAACAAAATGAACCTCTGCATCTAGACAGCGTGAGAAACAGAGAGTGGTGAGAGTATGAAAAGTTAGACAAAATACAACGGGGAGAATCGTGGAAGCTGGCCTTGGACTGTCTGACAGACAAGTGGGTATAATGGGCAGGGAGCCTGAGGCGCATAGGCTTTGACAGAAAACCAGTCAGGTGCATTTGCACATCTATGATTTTTTGACCTTGGTTGTGTAGTTTGGCTGACATGAAGGTTGTGTGACGTGTGCTGTGGAGCTGCTGCATGAGGCTGCATGGTGTAAATGAGGTCTGTATCTGTTTTCCTCGCTGTATGCAATATATGCAATATGGTACTACTCTCATATAACAGGCTACTAAAAGATTCACTAATCTTGTCGTAAAATACAGGACAATCTTTAAAATAAGGTTTGTGCACGAGAGATGTTGTCAGTGTGATGGTGTTAGGAGATATGAATCTTCATTCTGGTTTGCTACAGTGGTTTTACAAATTGCCTTTATAAAATAAAAATGTGACAACCACTCACTGTGTGCTGCCAAGGTCTTCAGTTCAGCAGAGTTAGTCAGACTGCTGGCAATCTTCAGTTTAACCCCACGAGATTTCAGGTTGAGCAGTCTCTGGAACAAAAGCTGACCCTGAGGAAGAGCGCGATGTTCTGTATTACTGTAGTTGAGCATTTGAGCAGTGCTTCCGGATGTGTCTTAAAAGGGCAATACTTATATCTCAGCAAGACTAACCTCATTAAGACGCTATATACAGATTTACTTGAAAATAATTGCATTTCCTCTCACAGGACACCTGGGAAATGCAGTCGGTACATGTTCAGTAGGAATGTAGGGGGGGATATATTCAGAATGTCTGCCGTGGCTTTGTACCTGTTTGGCAGTGCTTGGCATTGTTTCCAGGTCCCAAGAGTTTAAGTCCCAAACAGGTGACACCACCTCAACCGAGTGCTTTGCCTGGTCCAACAGTGTGTGAAAGCCAGCAGAGAGAGGGAGGTGGGTTCTGCCAGTCACAGGGAGGAAGAGGTCGTCTGGAATATTCTCCACAAGCACGATGCTGAGAGCAACACATGTTTGTGTTAGTGCATGGAGCCTTTTGTTTTTTTGTTTTTTTTTAAACTGTTCACTATAAGTCTAACATTGTCATATGAGTGCATGAGTCATACTCCTGTAAGAGCATGTGGAAATATGATACTACACGGTGTGCAATAAGGTATGCAAAATCCTGAGCAGTCATCTGATCATTTATAAGTCGCTCACTCTGACTTGAAGACTATATAGAAATTAATGATAAGTTACTCAAAAACAGACTTTGAGACACTAAATTACGATTAAATGATTACGAAAAAATTACAATTTGTTCATAGGTTGTTGCACTATACATGAATGCAAGCCCTATTTTTTTCTTGCCTTGTTGTGCTCTTATTTTGCTCTTGCAGAACATCTTACCCACAGTCTCTGCTGCAGTTATCCTCTGTGATACCATCCTCATCGTCCCCCCAAATGTCCACAGATGAGAAGATCAGCGCCACCAGCACAGCAAAGCAGCAGAGGAGGGCAAAGATGGCAATGCACTTCTGCTGGGTCTGGAAGACGAGTGAGGTGGACACACACACACACACACACACACACACACATATATATATATATAATGGTATTTGTGAGATGGCTAATCAGCAGCACTGCAGAGCTCGACTCCTCTCCTGTTGTTGCACTGCAGGTTTACAACTTGCAGTGAAGACATTGACATGGCAGATAGTATTGGGTGTCCAAAAGGAAATTATCAGTCCTTAAATGTTAATGTCCTCAGTTGATACCATTGATTAGAGGTTAGGATTCATGATCAATACAACAGCTCTGTCTTCTTTAGACATTGGAAACCTTTAATTTGACAGTCAGGCTGCTGAAGAATTCAAAGCCCTGGAACCAAAATCTCCCACATTCACAAATCCCACTTTACACCACGGAGCAGAGGACAAGTGAAGTGGAACGATCTCCAGCAGAAGGCAAATTGATACCCAGCTATAAGAAATATTGGAAAGCTCTGTTTTTCTGCTTTTCTGTATAACGCCTGCTTCGTTGTTCAGGCGAATCCCAGCTGAAAGGGATTTTATGACCTCTGTGCCAGGACGGGTAGACCCAGCGGCGCATATATGACAAGCAATATTAAAGGCTATATTTGTGTGCATCAATGCGTGTGCTGTATATTGTCTGTACTGGTTGTAATAAGGGTGGAGTGACAGAGTGGTCAGAGGTTATAATGCAGCAGCCTTGATCCAGCCGGAGGAGTTTTGATTTCCACTGTTTTAAAAGTGCAGTTAGGCACTTCTGTTTTGCTTACGACTACAGATTTTCTCCGCTCATTCCCTGCCCTGTTTGGCTTTGTCGGTTTTGTGAGCCGTCAACATCGCATTACGTATATTTTTGTGTTCGATCAATCAAATGACTTGCATCCTGCTGTGAAGTTTGGTTGTGCAAGCAGTAGCTTTTCTCAGACAGATGACTACCAGCTACAACTTTTTGATGAAATTTTTCGCCATTAATCAAAAGAAAAATTGTGTGTGTGTGTGTGGGGGGGTATTCTCTATGTTGTTCATCTCAGGCAATGAGGCTGAAAGACTAGTGCCAGCCGGATTCACCTTACACCCCTCTTACACCAGTGAGCTCTTCATTTCATTTAGCAGAGTCAAGGACCAGGCCCGACTAGTGGATGTGTACATGGCCGCGAGGAAATGAAGCCTCAACGAGACTGACAGAGTGAGACCGGTCTGTCGATTTTAGAGCGCACGAGCTACTGATGCAGTGAGATACAATAATGAAAGTGACCTGACACAGTTAGAACGGAAACTGCGGCTGAAACAGTGAGTTGATTAGTTGGTGGAAAGACAAGCAATCTGCAACAATGCTGATAATCATCATAATTGTCATTTATCAAGCAAAACTCACAAACATCAGCTGGTTTCTTCGTTTGTCTTTGGGTTTTGAACTGAAGATTGGACTAAAGATACAATTTGAAGGCGAGCCAAATTACTTGGCAACACCTTTGATAATCAGTACAATCTCCTAAGTTGTTTATCAAGCAAAAATTACAAACACTAGCTGGTTTTAAGCTCCTCAAACCTTTTATATAAAAGTGGATTCAATTTCTGATGGTTTTGTACCGTTGTCTGGACAAAACAATTAATTTGAAGACGACAACTTGTGCTTTAGGAAATTTCGACAGTTTTTCACTATTTTCTGACATTTTATAGACAAAAGATTAATTGAAAAGTAATTGGCAACAAAATAAAATTGTCTAAGCCAGTTATCAAGCAAAAAAAATATTAGCTGGTTCCTGCTTCTAAAATGTGAACACTTTCTTCTTTTGCCTGTCATATATCAAACTAAATCTCACTGGGGTATAACTGACAACATGAGCTTATGTCCCATTGGAATCTGGTCTTGTTCTAGTTATTTTTGATATTTTATAGACAGTTCATTGAAATAAAAATCATAAATGAATGTATAATGATATAGTGATATGATGATAATTGTTAATTGACATCCTAACTGAGTTTATTATACATATCAGTGTTTTCACTGGATAACTGAAGAATGCATTCATTGAATTAATTTAAGGCTTCATCCAAATCAATCAGTGATGTTACAGAAGCCAGTAAGAAAAACCTCAGGCACTAACATGCACTAGAATTCAACTGACAGACAAAGTGAGAACATCATCATATTAAATTTATGCAGAGTGAAGCAAGTGTAGTTGTAAACGTCACCTTCACGGGCTCCTGTGTGGTCGGTCCCGCCATGAGAGCAGCGCTCCTTCAAACTTCTCTGACAGCTGGGAAACAGCAGCTCAGTCACACATCTTTATAATCTCTCTCTCTGTGTCTCTCTCTGTCTCTCTCTCTCTCTCTCTCTCTCTCTCTCTCTCTCTCTCTCTCTCTCTCTGTCTTTCTCAGCCACCCCTCACTACCCAGCAGTACTGTCTGATGTCCGCTACTGTCTTCATCTTGCTGGTTCCTCACTGTCCTGGGAGGTATGTGTGTGTGCACACCCAGCTCCTGGTCCATCTGACGTGGTCCTGTCTGTGTTTGTGTGAGCTGTATGTGTGCTGCTCACTCTCTGCTGGGAGAGATGGAGAAAGACCAGCCCCTCTTGTTGAAATGGCCAATACAGAGCTGTAGCTCAGAGCCCCGGCAACCCCCCCCCCCCACTCTTCCTCCCTCCTCATCCTCTTCCCTCTGCATCTTCCTCTTTTATCTGCTTGATGAACAAAACTCGTCCAGCAGAAAGCGGTAGGGCTTGGCTGAGAGGGGAGGGATGCTGAAACATGCCATTGGTTATCCACTGTGTATGACAGCTGCAGCAAAACTCTCAAATTATTCTGAACTCATTAGGTCAGATATGTACACACACACACACACACACACACACACACACACACACACACACACACACACACATATGCACATCATTCTCCCCAGAAACAACTAAATAATTTAAAAGAGCCCTATAGCTACCATTCATAATTTCAACTGATGACTGTAAGTCAGCAGTGTCATCTGCTTTAATTCCCACTGTGTTTAAATCATTGTAATAAATGTGCTTTTCAGTGCAGCACCAGATTTACATGCACATACACTCATTTATGTTTCCCTCCCACTGTGTACAGCTTCAAATCCAAAGCTCTGCACTCATTGCACGGAATTAAAAGGCCTCGGTGAGGAAAAATGAAATATGCAAATACTTTCATACTCTCGTACTTCCACCCTTTCATTCGCCCCGACCCTTTTCTCACAAATGAATATCGTGACGCCTAGCAGCAGAAAACAACATATGCTGCTGCTAACTGCAGGCAAGCTGCTGCTGTCTGAGTACAGCGCTGTATATGGGGACGAGAGAGAAATGAGAGAAGGATAGAAGGAAGGTGGAAGAGTTTTCTTTCTAAAAAGTTTACTTGGTTGTTGTGTCTGACACCATTAGAGTAGGAGTCGGTAGTTGGAACAAACACAACAGGGAGCAGTCTGCCAGATTGTGTTTAAAAAAAAAAAAAGCATAAAGATGTCATTTTTAGCCACACTAGTGGTGTTGGCATCTGCAGGTTTAAGTGAAATTTCTTTATTGGAAGGATTGATATTAAATTTAGGACAAATATTTATGCTCCCTTCAAGAAGAATTGTTATAACTAAACTAATAAAAACTCATCAATAGCTAGTTTTTTTTAATCCTCTAACATTTCATAAAGCACCATCATCAGGAGCAAATGTTAATTTGTCCAATACTTTAGATTATGACCAAAACAAATGACATTACCATCACCCTCAGATGTACTTTCTGCTAAGTGCTATTTAGCAATGCGGCATGCTAACAAGCTAAACTGTGATGGAGAACATAACAAACACTATTCCTGCTTAACATCAGCATAGAACCAAATTGGCAACTAATTTGGTGTACATGCTCAGGACTTTGGCATTGCCATCATTGCCATTGTAACCATGCTATCAGTAGCACTTTAAGCTTTAAGCGTTGCTGTAGTAGAACATCGCACCAACATGGCTGTAGACGATATTCAGTATTTAAATTACACAGTAAAAAGATCCCAGTCCGATGCAATGTCTTAATGTGTCTTAATTTAAATTTTTATACGTTTGAATCATGAATATACTAAGAATTTTATTTTTATTGGATATGGTAATTCCCAAAGAGTATAAGAGTACAGAGAGTGTGATTTTTAATTATAAAACTTGCGGGGCACTGTGTGAGATGTCAGAGAGATATTGTTAGCGACAAAACAAAGTCATAGCAGTGAAACCTGCTGTGTCTGTCTGGGGCAGGTGCCCCAGGTCACCTTCTCTGTGAGAGAAAAAAAAGAGAGACAGAGGGGACAGAAATGTTTGAGTCACTTCCCAGGAGAGGTGAATATTCCCAAAGCTGCAAATATGGGGTCAAACAAACACACTTTCAAACAGGGGGGAGAGACAAAGTCACAAACAGGAGTGGGTTTTCACTGTTTCCTTGGCCATCACGAGCACAGACTTTCAGCTTAGACAACACCACAGGACAATTGTTAGCTCAGCAACAACATGAACAAGGTCCTAAGCTGATGGTGACTGGTGGTCATGCCAGGAAACTGTTGACATAAACCATTTGCCGACTGCACAATCACTGCAATGACGCAACAGTGAATATTAATGAATGAAATGCTCATCAGTCCATTTCTTCAAGTGACTTATTTTACTTGTTTTAGTTTTCTCTAATTATGCAGACTTGAGGAGCAGGGATTTGATTGTTTCAGATGTATTTCATTGACGGTATTTCAGAATGGAGAGATACTCAGTGAAAAGCTGCTGAAACAGCTGCTATATATCACCAAGGCACCCCAAAAACTTCAACCCAGTTTAGCTCAATATTAACCTGCTTATCAGACTTTCCTTACTGGCACACGTTTATCATCATTCAGGATGACGTTTTGTTGCTGTTTAGATGCGCATGAATTACCATCCATCTCCTCCCATCCACACACACCTCTGTGAGCGCCTATGAAGGATGCCTCAATGTACAGTAGGTGTTTCACCTTCACACCAAAAGCTCAAAAACAGGTTTCCATTTGTGAACAGGATGGGGTGTTTTTTTTTTCTTCTGTTGCCATAAAGCCATAGTCAGGGTGATATGTGCTGAGTGAAGGCTGACTGGGCGCAACGCCACGGGACACAGCTGGGCCTCACGCCAATGGGGCTGTGGCTGGGGTGCAGATGGGGATCCAGCAGTGAAAAATGATCCTGTTAAGTTGTTTTGTTCAGAAAGCTCCGTCAGTGAGCAGAACACTGTAGCCACTGGTTCAATCTCTATAACTAACAGGTCACATAGTTTAAAGAAAGGAGAAATAAACTGTTTATCATTTGATGATGGAGATTGTTTTAATGAAAAGGCACTGGATGTAAAAAAAAACAAAAAACAAGAAAAAAACCCAGAAAGTACTCAGTGGTGGAAATCCACAGTCTACCTCCTTTCTTTTTAACTGTAGTAACAGAAGATTACCACAGATACCACACTCTGCTGTTCATATGTGGTTCAAACCCACACATATCTGATGGTGGTATGTTTGTTTGAAAGATTAAAACAAAAAGAAAAATAAAAAGCACTCAGTGAATGCATACGTTCACCAGTCCTGCACGGTCTTCTAATTGTATTAACTGAATAAAATAAAAAAAGAAAATCAAATTTGTAATCTCATTTGCTGATGGCAGCTGTGACTGCTGGAGAAGACCTGAGTCCTGTCTGTTAGGCAGGACTTTGTACAAGGATGAATTGTGCAAAATGAATCACATCTATAAAAGTTCAGAATAGCAAACTAAAATAGCATTAAATCTTGCGGGAACAGATATATGCATGATGTGCCATCTCGGTTCAGCTGTAATCGCCCAGTGCATTTAAGAGTTATGGCGGTTCCTATCAAACAGGCCTCACATAGACAAACTCGATAACCCTGACAAAAGTGTATGGGGCGGCATTTAAAAAATCAATTAAAAAACTTTTTTCAGGCTCATTCATTAATGTTATGTACTGAATTAGTGATGATCGAATTAAACATGGAAGAAGAATTTTAAAAACCCAGACTCAAAATGATGGGAAATATTTCATTTAACGGCATGTTGTGACACATTCGACCTTTATCAAAAAATATTGCAGCTCCTGCGGCTTCTTGGCCATATTGTGAGCTTGATAATAATTCAATTAACTGTTGAGCCCTACCTTAGAACATTACATAATGTCAGATCAATCATTAAGTGGTCGCTGACCCTTTCCAAGTTTTTACTTCACCTCCTCACTTCCCAGAAGGCAGACGTACAGTCGAATAAATCATGTCATGATGTTTGAGAGACACTTACCTGTTCCAGCTTGTCTTTGCGTCGGAGGAAGATGGATGCAGAGTAGCCCTGCTGTTGGACAGCGCTGAAGCTGCTGCTTTTCATGTGGGACACAGAGGGCAGGAGTGCTGTGGGAGCCCCGTCTTGCCCCCTCGACCTTGGATCATCTGACAGTTGCATTGATGATCTGTGCGCCGCTGTCTGCTGGGGCACAGACACAGACTGATGCACACACACGCACACGCAGACTTAGAGCCAAGTGCACACACAGAGATGCTGTCACTTGCGTCTTCCCTCTTTTCTTTTCTATCTATCATTCAGCAGCTGAATCAGCCTCTGTCGGTCTCTGTGCCGTCCGAGCCACAGTACGCACCCTGAGTGTTTGTGGCCACAGTACACTCCTGCACACTTGTTGGGGAGGGTGTGTGTGTGTGTGTGTGTGTGTCTTTGCGTGTGTGTGTGTGTATATAGTACAGTCGCCCAGGCGGGATGGGAGGGGCAGGAAATGGGCTTCTGTAGGCTTCTGGACGGGGCGGAGGTACAACAGGAGCTGCTACACTGGACAAGCCCAAGAAAAGCCGACACCAAAGGAGCGTAATCTGATTGAGCAAAGTGTGAGGAGACTTTCAGACATGAAGACACACACACACACACACACACACACACTGACAACTTTCTGAAATCTAATTTCTTCCATTTGGACCCCACTTACAGAATACTAATATGTAGAGGCAGAATGTCCTGAGCTACTGTAGCTTCACCTTAACAAACCTTTTGCACAGGTCGAGAAAGCCACCATATGCCTGCTGTGAAAGGACCACACACACACACACACACACACACACACACACACACACACACACAAGGTGACTGGAGATTGTTATAGCCTGCGCAATTTTTGTTATGAACACAAAAAGGTGCTGATGTAACTAAAATTGACTTTACACTGATGTAATTCAAAACAGATCTCCCTGAGGCCACTGTGTCAATACCAGAAGAGCTAGTCTTAGTAGTCTTTCAGATTCATTAAGTCAGTCCGTGTGTAGCATTTTCAAATTAGAGTGTGACAGTTTGGGGTTTTTTTGAAGTAACAATTCAACATTTTGGGAAAATACCACCATGCATCTATGGTGATAAATCCATTCGTACATGACAAATCATGTATTTTATAAAAGGAGACCAGAAACAGTTTCAGACATCGAACTTTTGTGGAATAAAGCATGCCGTACTGCAAAAGGAGCTGTATGACATGTTTTAATTTTGACGGATTTGCGTTGAAGGTTCAAAATGGTCTGCATTCTCAATGCACACGCTAAAGCCAGCAGCCAGTTAGTTTAGTCATAAAGGCTGGAAACAGTGAGAAACAGATAGCTTGCCTACCAGCATCTCAAGTCCTCATTGGTTGCCTGGCAACCTCACAGTCACCAATAACTTGTCCTGGACAAATCCCTGCGTAAGATGCAGTGTGTTATTTTTACACTTTAAACAAAGAAGATTTTTTATGCTAAGCTAACTGTCTGCTGGCACCATATTTACTGTACAGACGGCTATACTGTACCTCGCTAAACATTCTGGTTGTGTACCACCCTACAGTGGATGTGAATATCCAGTTTGCTGACAGAGCATTTTTGTTGCCTTTTCCTATTGCTTTCCTCCCCAATGCCCTCGGGCAATGATGGTCCATCGATGAGGAGATGCAGAATACTGTATGTAAATGCCCCCAGTATCCTGCACACACTCAGGGTGTAGTGTTGTACATCATGTTCACTCTGAGACTGCATAGGTGCTAAATCATCAGTGGCAGCTCAAATTACACTGAGTAGCACATTAAACACATGCTGTGCATCACCTGGCAAATATTTTATATTCATGTTCATTTTTAATATGTCTACATGAGAAAAGAAACACATTGTTTTTATGTCAAGGAGGTCCGGACTGACATCGCAGGGGTAAAAAAAAAAAAGCTGCAGTGATTTGAATATTTTATTTAGATGTAATAAACTCAAGCAGTGCGAGTGGGGTAACGAAGCCTATAGGGAACCTGTACTTAATAAAACTAAGTGGGAACAATCCAGCCAAACCGTTCCCACTTAGGTGAACACCTGCAGAAGCACTGATGTGCACCGGTAGGGCTCTGCGCTAAATGTTGTTCGCAAGGGAGAAAAACCCTGACACAGCTTTAAGGATTAAGGAAGTGGAGCAGAATATCTGGAGACATACAATTAGAAGTGCAATGGCTCTAACAGGGTGCCCTCTAAAACCTAATTTGTCCTGTGTAGTTGCTGCTGCGAAAAGAGGGGGGAGAGAGAGGCCAGACAGGGAGGGAGAGGGGTTGGGCAGTCTGGAGGAGATTCTGGGGTGATGAACATGAATAAGTGGAAACTTAAAGTTATGATATGTAACTTTTCCACATTAAAATATCTAATAATGACTAGACTATGTCATATATATTTTGAGTTGTGTACTTTCATTATCCCAAATGTTTCCAGCACTTCTCGAACCTAGAAATACGTGATGGATGGATGGATGCCACAATACCAGCATCAGTACCAAAATGTGAAAATACAAAATAGTAACTTCTGCATTCAAAATTGTACTTAAAGCTACAATAACTGATTTGTTTTTGTGTTTTTTGTGTGAGGGCTGTGAAGACAACACTGACATATTATTACCTTATGAGTTGATATATTAAAATTAGAATACAGTCTCCCATTTATAAACTCCTCTTCTTACACAGAGGAAGAGGAGCAACATTAACATTAAGTTGTGGCCGGAAGCATTATGTTTATGGACTGTCTGTCAAATGTCCGGCTGTTTGGGCGATATGTCAGTAATGCCTTCAGAGAATTTCTTCAAATTTGGCACAAACAATCTTTTGGACTCAGAGATGAATTGATTCGAATTTGGTGGTCAAAGGTCAAAGATCATGGTCACTGTGACCTCTCAAAATATGTTTTTGGCCATAACTCAAGAGGTCACACGCTATTTATGACACAATTTAACACAAATGCCCAAAAAGTTTGGTTCTTAGCAGGTACCGTTCAGTGGGATTTACATACTTTAAGATTTCCCTGTGGAGTTTCAGACCTACATTAAATAACAAAGAGCGTTGTTTTCATGTGTGGGTCCAAATTTTGTTTGCTCTTGTAAAAGTGCAGTAAGATGCAATGCACGGGCATGCACATGCGGGAGGCACAATACAAATATCCCACTGATAAACCTGTGGCAGTATCATATCAAAATACACAGTAATACAACAACAAAGGCAGGGAGGAAGCCTGCTAGCATGTAAACATGGATGTAAACCACGCAGCAAGTTTAAGGAAAAATCACCTTTGCAGCTGTTTTATGAGGAAAGAAATGCATTCAACATGTGAAATATGTAAAACTTGATTCTGTCATGTAGCTGGTAACTACTGTGTCAAACCTGTGAACTTGCTCTGCAGCAAAATGTATGTAATAAAAAACAAGCAAAAAAAAGAGCTCATGATTATCATGCATTTTATTGGAAATGAGACACAGGTATTGCAAGGTCAACATTTAACCCAACATCATTACTAAGAAAAAAGGAAAAAAGAAAACTTCATACAAAACATCCAAACAAAAATTCTTCAAATGCTCAAACAGAATTAAAGACAAAGTACAATAGGCGCTGAGCACAAAATGCAGTTATTAATCTTTATTAAAGTAGTTTTGGCTAAAATGTTGTCAACAGTTCTGATCAGGTTACATTCATGTGTAAACATTGGTATGAGGCAAGACATTGGAAAACCCACAGTCATTACACCGTTCTTCCTTCCATTGCATCGTTAATGATAAAATGCAGCTGCAGGACTTGGAGGTAGCCCCTGTCTATGCTGGTTCGAACATGACATTTTGTTTGTGAGCGTAAAGAAATTGGACAAAGCGTTCGTCGACAGACAGCTGGCTTAAAACCCTGCTCTGTTTTTGGTCGAGGACATCAACACGATAAAGGAGCATCATAGGGAAAACGTCATGTCCTGGTCCCTCACGGATGAGCATCGACATATCTCAGCGTTGTAATGTGCAAAGAAACAAATTTCACCTCTTTCGCCATCTCGTATATACTGTAGCTTCTCTCATCTCTAACTCTAATGATTGTTTGGTCCAGGGCACTTGTGACAAAATACATTTGGAAGAGGAAAACCCTTTTTTTTTCTGGGAGCTACATTTGATTTCATGGTATCTATTAACACGCAGGGTCTGTCTTTGATACACTGATTTCAAATGACATCGGCACAAGGAAAAAGAAAGAGGCATGGATGGGTGTTTTTAATTTAACGATAATAAACATTTACACAGGTACATACTGTACATACCCTTTTCTTTCCCCAGCAAAGAAGCGCTGTGGCCTTTTCTGATGGAAAATCATTACTGAGACGGGCTTGGGGATTGCATCTGCAACAGGCCAACGATATATTATTCTTTTTTAATATATAATTCTATGGCAGGATAGAAGAACAATTTTCACACACGCACATACACCTCTGCTGAATCCTTTTTTGACACCATTGCACGTTTCTAGTGTGGGTTTTCTGCACTGGCTGACTAGGTCAGCTGACTGATAAGCTTGTGACTTGTACTCGCACACATTTCAAGGCTTGTAATTAAGGAGGCAAGACTGAGTTTTATGCTCCGATTTAAGAACAAAACGCAGTCAAAGAATCAAAGAGTTTCATTTGGAAAGTTTGCCTTTAACATTATGTCCTTTCATCTTTTACATCTGTTCTTTTTTCAATTATTTTTAAGGTTAATAAGAATGAGTGGCAAAACACAAAAACACAGATGGGTTATTGTATGTTATGTCATTGCTTCTTCATAAACCCACCTGTAATGTTTTCGTATTGTATATCTGAAACCCCAAGAGCTGCTATTTGAGAGTGTAGGACTTTAACAGTCTCAACGTGATTCAGTTTGACTGACAGGTAGGACAGTCGGTCTGTCCCATGGAATAGGCATCACCTATCCTTCCTTCATCTCGTCTGAAGCCAAATACTAAAAAATAACCTGACCCCGAGGTCTGCTCCATGGGCTTCTTCAGGGTGTGTCTACAGTAAGGGATGCATTCTCAATTACTTCCATAGTGTTTCAGTTCTGGGATCCTAGCTCTGTTGAGGCCCTTGGTCTCGCTCTGCCACCTCTGCGTGGTCTGAGGATCCACGGGGTTCAGAGGTCAGTCCCTCAGGCCTGGAGGCTGAGAGCGTGCAGGATGCGGGGTGCAACGCCCCCTGCTGTGTCCCAGCGCTGATCTTCGGGTCGGCCAGAGGACTGGTGATGCCCAGGTTGGACAGGGCATCCAGGGTGCCGTCTGGGTCCACCATCATGTCGATCACTGTCAGATTGGAGCAAAAAGTAAATAAATAAATAAAGAGTTTGAAATGAGTAAGTTTAAACTAAACTATAGTCAAAAATGTTTTGTTTTCTATTCAGGAAGGTTTTGAGCCTGAATACTAAAGAGAAGTATTAGATACCAAGCAGTTGCCGTTCCACTCTCTTCAGGTCTTGAATAATGGTTGAAATCTCCTGTTAAAAGAACATAAATAAAAAATTAGGGCTGGTCTAGGAGGTGATTAAGTAAGTAAAAGTTCATACACCAAATAAATCAGCTCCATTCTGCTCTTCATTGCTGCAGGAATAAGTTTGGAGCCGTGCCGTGTACACCCAGTAATGCTTTACGAGCCCTGTGACTTGCGCCGTGAATAGACATATCTCTCTTGAGGGGTTCAAACGAGGCCAGACTGGGTTAAAGGCAGAATTTACGACCCTGCCCCTCGGAGAGGGAGAAGTTTTGTGGACTCTTAACTTTTTGCACCCACAACAACAGCACATAAGTCTTTTTTTTTTTTCTCCATCAAAACAATCATCTCTGGTGTGCTTTGCTATCCAAAAAAGGAATTTACCGGGTAATATAAATGGTATGCACTAGAGGTGTCTTGGATTTGATTCCCCAGACAGCTGTAATACTGTCAGCACTCTCTATGATTGCTTCAGTAAGTAATCAGATATTGTCTGGTTTGTAGGGAAGGATTTGATACTGTGCGGCAGTACTCCAACCCAAAGAAAAGCTAATTGATTACTGACATAAATAAATTCTTAGGCAAAATATGTAGTTACTGTAGATATATCAAGTTGCCTTTCAGTTTCTGTCTCTCTCTGGATTATAATGCTAAAAAGAAAGCATTATGCTGATTAGACTTCCTGAAACCCCAGTATCTGATGACTGTATTAAGATGCCTCCCAATTTACCACAACATTGCACTTCTTTGCACTTGCAAAAAGTGAGGCCGAGCAGATTTAGTATTATAAGAGTTTGCAGTAAATACCTTGTGCTGTCCTTTGGTGTTATTCCAAAAACCTCAGCACATTATAATCAAATATATAATAGTCGTAAAATACATACAATGACACACAGTCATACACATGCAAATCCACAGGCAGACATTTATTCTCTTTTTCCTATGACCTTCTTTCTTTAGAGCTGCTGCCAGCGGAGGTTAATACCACATTCAGGCAAGCATTAAAAATGAACTGTGGTTTTCAGGGAATTTTTTTTTTTCTTTTTTCAAATGAAATATTTTAAGATTGTAGTGAAATTTTTGCCGCACACATTTTTAACTGTCTGGGAGGATGCACTTCAGAACAGCTGCTTAGCAATGAATGCTGCTGATAGCATAATAACATGGTGACAATGACAACGCTAACATGCAGGTGTAATCGTTACCATGTTCACCCATCTTGGTTCCGCATGTTAGTATGCTAATATGTCCGAATTAGCACTAAGTCCAGCTGAGGCTGATGGGAATGTACTGGACAAAGTGAGATTTAAACCTGACGATGGCGCTAGAGGAAAAGTTAAGGGATCATTGAAGTTAAAGCTTATAGTTGTTGAGACATTTCATTTATGTCAGTCTCATGGGCGTGCTAGAAAGAAACACAGGGGAACGCATTAAGATTCCCACTCTGGAAACAACAGATATAAACGTTACATCGCTGTGCGTCTAGTCCAACCAACCAAACGACAGACTACCGCTGTCACTCCTAGACCCATACTGCTAGAGCGGCTAAAAATATCACTAGCGTGTCTATTTCGCAAGTCTTTAGCAGAAAAAAACAGACAAAGTGTGAGAGGCGGACATGTTCATCACCTTGTTGGAGCTCTTGAGTAGTAATGAGTCGTGTTCCACCTGCAGTGTGTTCTCAATCTCTTCCCATTTCTGTTCTCTATCCTTGAAGAGGATCCTGGAGGCCAGGTTGTTACAAAAATAGATGAAAGTAAAAATTCATGAAAATATGCTCAATATAGCTCTTGATAGAAGTGTTAGCTGACCGTTAAAGTGATTGAATTCAGGCACTGTCTGCAGATTGTAGGAATGAAAAAGGGCCTTTGAGTTGTCATCCTGTGAGTTATAATGAATAAGATCTGTAGCAGGTTGTCAGAGTAAACCTCTGTGATGTGCCACTCAAGATTGCGCTAGTTGGCCTAGTTCCAACATAAAACCAACAGTCATTTTCAAACAACATACAGTATATTCCCATTTGCTCTTCTTCTCAGCGTAGTATGTTTTAAATTTACAGCAGACTATAACGGCGGCAGACTTCCTGTTTGGCGCTGTAGCACGATGCTCACCTGATCTTGCAGGTTGTTTTGTCAACAGACTGACGTATCCTGGCTGAGAGTTGATTCACAGATGCTAGGAGCAAACTGTCAAGCACCGCCTGATGGATGATATAAAAGTCACACATGTGGTTAACAGAGGCAGGTAAAGACCGGGTAAGGCAGATGGTGGAATTCTAGAGAGAAACTACAGAAGGTAACTCAACCTTTTTCAATGCTGTTGCTCAATTCATCCAAATTATAGCCGAGAATATTAAAATATTTTCTTTCTCTAGCTCTGGCTCCACTCAGAAGTTTGTCTGTTGAGGAGCGACTGTAGTTGGCATGTAGGGAGCGCCCTCTAGTGGCACAGACTGACATTCATAATTTACTATTACTACTCAACGAACATCCTCCAACTGTATGTCAGTGTCAGCATTAACCAATTACAGAGTTAGGGCAGAAAATGAACTTTTACGTGACCTACATTTTCAGACTTTCATTCATTTCAGATGAGCTTTAAATACTTTGCACATATCACGTTGTGTGTACTACAGTACGTTGTGTATACTATGTTCCTCTTTACTCATACTTGAAATAAAGAATTGATAGTGGAAAAACAAACTCTAGAACAGCCCTATGGTTTGCAGAATATCTGTATATTTTAATGACAGCGCAGCGTTTAATACTGAAGCACAGACTCACGTCGTCTCTGTTCCACGTCTGTCGGCGGATGGAGCGGGCGCCCTGTCCACCAGAGCCTCGGGGTCGGAGCTCCACAGACCGCTCAGTGGAGGGGCCCCCTAGGTCCAAGCTGTCATCGAATACCCTCTCCTCCAACTAAAACCCAATTAAAAGACATCAAGGAATGTTATTTCTACATATCCTATAATTTGACTTTTTAAGAATCTGTGTATCATTAAATGTAATATTTGTGGTGCCACGCTAATAAGAATGAATATATTTTATTATTATCTAATCCAGCAGATAAAGAAGCCATGTTTTAGTGTAGTGTGTAGTGTAGTGTAGTTGATTGTGTGCAATGTGTTGACGATACCAAAGCTCCAGGATCAGTGGCCGCAGGGCTGACTGAGTCGATCTCTCCTGCCACATCATGAATTTCTCTGGCGAGCATGGCGAGGTCCTTGGCGAGGTCTTGGCTGATCCTGACGAATAAATACAAATCAATAATGATATATGTGCAACAAATCTTTCATCTTGTTTTTTCTTTAGTTGTGTTTTCATATACTTCATACAGGAGATTAATGTATAACTGTCTGCAAAAGTAAATCATTCACAAACACGTATAAACAGCAGAGGCTTGGGGACACTGGCGGTTTTACCGGGGGCAGAAGAGGCGGGGGCCTGTGTGCCTCATCGCTGCTCTGCAGCTGCACTGGAGCACCTACTGTTATTTCTTACATACCTGGCTATTTCCTCGCTGTGTGCTGTCCAGTCTCTCATGTACTCGTCCTGTTCTCTGGAGTGCTGCTTCAGGGCGGCCAGGCTCGAAGGATTGGGCGTCGCCGGGGCCGAACCTCCGAGCTGGGCGGCTCGAGCGGACAGAAACGGCTTGGATATGTGGCGGTTTGAGCCGTACTCGTCTTCCGAGGTGGATGCATACTCGACAGGCACACGGCGCCACCGAGTGCCAGCTAAGGCATGAATAGAGTTGAGACGGTGCTTAAAATGTGACATGTTGATATTTTCTGGTGAAATAAGTGTGGATCAGTGAGTTGTAGAAGCAGTTAATTGTGGATGATTGCATAATGTTTAGGCCGTGAAAACAGAATTTGAAGTACTTACATGCAGATGTGATGTGTCCATGTGAGGAGGTACCTTTACTCTTGTCAGGCAGCTTGGAGGCGCTGTTAGCTCTGGCTCTGGGTCCAGACACCGAGGTCGCACTGGATCCTCTCAGTCCATGTCTGACGGCATAATCTCCCGCCACACTCCGGGCCCCCAGACCTCTACTCCTTGTCACCGTGGCCTCTGAGTCACTCTGGGCTGACGGGGAGCCCACCCTCTGCCTCCTTGGCTGTGCCAAAGCCTCTATCCTGGACATTCCCCTTCTTGCCATCCCTGTCCTGGATGTGGAACTAGCAGTGGAGGCTTCAGAGGCGACTGACATCCGGTCAAGATCAGCAGGTTCGGTGTCTGATGAATCCCCAAGCCGGGCTCGCCTCAGCAGGGATGCCCTGGTGGGCCTGGGCTTGGGGACACTGGCGGTTTTACCGGGGGCAGAAGAGGCGGGGGCCTGTGTGACCTTAGCCCGACTTGACTTGGTGCTCGCCCCCACTGTTGTGCTCCCCATTTGGGCTCTGGTATGTGAGCTTCTAGAGTCCTGTGTGGAGGTGTGCTGCGAGTCTGACAGGAGGGAGTTGGAGTTGATGTCATCATCAGTGAGGTCCAGGGAAGTCCAGGGGCGGCTGGGCTGCGGAGGACCAGATGTTCTGGTCTTGGGCCTCCTGTCCTGGGTCTCTCGGCCCCCAACAGGCCCCTTGCTGGATGAGCACACTACTGTTCTCTCCTTCTGCTGTCCTGCAAGGGTCCGGCGTTTCTGGACAACTTTCCTCGCTCCGTCAGCCTGACTGACCGTGCTCGTCGTGTCCACGTCTGACTCAGGCGACATGGAGCCCTCGATGGACTGGCTTGGCGGATCACCTTGGTCTGAAACAGTGGTCTCCAAAAAGGCTGCCACGGCTTCAGAGTCTTTCTGCAGTGTGACACTGTCGATGCCAGTCTCCCTACTCTGACTTCTGCTGCCTGTGAGCCCATCAATACGTGGGATGAGCTCGATGGGAACATTGGAGCTCGGCTTCTCCACAGTGAAACTCTCCTGCCTCAACAGTGGTTTCCCACTACTTTCACGAGCCTTCTCCTCCTCCTTTTTCCTCCTCCGCGCCTCCTCCATCCTCTTCTCCCCGCTGGTCAGGGGACGAGGAGGGAGCTTAGTCAGCAGACCTGACTGACCTGACCTCCCGCCACCACTGTCCTGCGACTTGGCTGGTGAGGAGCGACTGGGGCTCCCACCGTGACTGCCCACACCTCCTGTACTGTGACCAGGCCGAGTCTTCCCCCTGGCTGTCTTCTCCTCCTGGTTCTCCTTCTCCTGTAGCTCGGTGTCCTGTTTCTCCCCCATATCTGTACGCAGGCCCGAGCCCGGAGTCCTTCTTCCCAGGGCGAGCTCCTCTCCAGGCAGCTGGGGCAGGGTTCTCCTCTTGCGCTCTGTGTAGCCTGAGGAGGCAAAGGAGGCTGAGTGGCTGGACTCACTTATTTCAGCTGAAAGGAAAGAAAATCTATTAATAGTAAAGTGAGTTGAGATGAATGTATTACATATCAGTGGTGGGTGGTGTGCCAGTAGAATTGACGCACTAGTAGCAATGTGGTTTCCATTCAGCCATTCTCTGTCTACCAGATGAACCATGAAATGTCACTTTTATTCCTCATACGCTAATGAACTGTCAAACAGCCTGTCATTTTACTGGAGCTGAAAAATGTCTGTAAGGATCATTTACAGAAAGCACCGATGTGAATCTCTTCATTTGTTCAAGAACTTTGTAGCGATAGGACGTTAATGGGCGCACGCTCGGAGAAGGAAAGCCAGCAGACCAAAGATAAAGAAATAACTTTCTACTGAAAGGGGGAATAAAATGTGGTTATAAAAACAAAACAAAAAAAACTATCTTCTATAAGCTTTGAATGAAAAGGGCCTCAGGGGTAGAGAAATGTTCCGTGTATAATATGCTACAATTCTTTAATGTGAAACCTCTGCTGAAAGTGAGACTATATAACTTTTGCTGAACAGTGGCCTCATGCCATAAAGTCAGTTATATAGCAATCTATCTAGAATTTACTAATATTAGCCACTTTATGCCATTTGTCATACCAGTCCCTGAGTGTATTGAATTAAACAATGGTGTGTTTTATTTGCAAGAGGTCAACTGTGTTATTTCTTCTTTCAAAAGCTACACAGTGCAGCTTTAAAGCCGAGCTATGTTACACTACCAGTAAAATGAAAAGCTGAATTCAATCAGTAAAATGCATCCTTGCTCAGTTAAATTCATTTTGCAGCTACTGTTCACGTGAGAGTTTCTGTAAGCACCTCTGTCCTCTGTGACCATGATGTGACACTCCCCTCCTGAGCCCTCAGGGTCCGTCCTAATGTGACTTGCAGCCAGAGTAGCCCACTGCGAGACCCAGCGAGGACCACCCACCACCAGTTCCTCAGATAGTACCTGGACACAGACAGCATGAAAGACGCAAGAGAGAAAAAATGACAGTATTTCAACAGAGTATCAGAACCTGTTTGCCGGTTTTATCTTAGTTAAACTTACAATAAAAGACATGAGACACTTGAGACAAATTTTTTTGACAGTAAGTTTAGACCGCAGATGACTTTTTGACTTGATATTAAAAGGATGCGTTTGTTTTTTTCACCTCTGTCTCCATGCGTCCAGGCTTCCCTCTGTCTCCGGTTGCAGACCTCTGGGAGGTGAGCCTCTCTCTTTGGTCAGCACCACCCAACCTCGACACACACACAGCCTCCTGCGCATCCACACCAAACACCTTAAAACATACACACACAAGTGTACAAGCATACACACAAATGTATGAAAATAGTTCTGTGATATAATCAGAGGCTAAGTAGATATAGGAGATGGGTATTTTACAACTTCCTTCTTCCCCACCTTGTCGATCATCTTCCTGGCCTCTTCCTCTTCATGATCTCCATTCTCCAGCTCAATGGTGTACGTCCCTCTGTCGCTATAATCATCTCCATGGTGATGGCACTCGTCACGTCCATTCTGCTGGTGTGGTGCTGAGCCACGTCGCTTCTCCACCAATCCACTTGCCGCTTTGGAAGTTGAGGACTTGCGACGGCGCGCAGGACTGTCCTCCTCTGCGAAGAGCCCCTCCGGTACGTTCGCACGGCCCTCTCTAATCTTCATCCCCGCACCGCCCCAAAGGCCCCATGAGCGTTCCTCAAGTGCTGCAGCCCTGCGCTGCTCGCCAAGTGCGTTCTCTGAGTCACTCTGTGTGCCGTCCTCATGTTTACTGCCTAGCATGGGGGGGTAATGGATCAGAGGGTAAAGACAGAGAGCAAAGTTAAACTAAATAAGCAAGACGCTATACATGCCACGGTACAGTGAAGCAGGTGAGCTGCTCAGACTAACTGCTGCAGAAACACACACCTTTAAGACTCCTCAGTTGCACCGGAACATCACTCTTCACACTCTCCCCGTCATCCTCTGCAACCGTCTCTTTGAGAGCCAATGGCAGCTCATTCTGGGCCAGCCAATCAGCAACTTTGACCTCCGCTGCAACCATGGCTGTCTGAAGTGGACTCAGCTCCTCCCCAACAGGCCGTTTGGGACGTGGCCTGGTCTCCGGCCCGGCCTTCGCCACTCGGTCTTTGCCGGTGACTTTGCCTGTCGCTCCGGGGTCGAACTCAATCGTGAAGGAGGCGTGGCCATGAACGGACTCTGCAGCAGCAGCAGAAGCAGCAGCCTCTTGTTCTCGTGAGGGGACCCCACCACCCACTTTACCCGCTGACGTAGTATCCTTGGTCGGGATCTCGAAGTAACTGGGCTCCTGATTGGAGGGTGTTTGTTGGGCGGACTTTGGGCCTTCAGCACTTTTCTTGGTGTCTGTCAGAATGAACGCAGAGACATTTAAGCAAAGTGATAACTGATATTTATAAAAACAGAAGCTATTCAAAACTGCTTATTTACGATAACACAATCCTCTCTAATTACCTCCTCAACTACACCATGAGATCTTGTACAGAAGGCTCTTTCTTGTAATCTTTTTTATATATATTTTTTTGGGCTTTTGTGCCTTTATTGGACAGGATAGTAGAGAGAGACAGGAAGTGGGGAGGCAGAGAGAGGGGGAATGACATGCAGCTAAGGGCTGTCTGATGCGGGACTCGACCAACTGCAGCGAGGACTGCACTGCACATGGGGCGCCTGCTTAGACCACTACGCCACACGACGCCCCATTTCTTGTAATCTTTATGCAACATTGTTAATACCTGTTTCAGGTTTTTCACGCTTCCTGTCTGAGCTCTTCTCCTCAGGCCTCCCTGGTTGTTGCCCATCAGTGTCTCCATCTCCCCACCAGGCAGGCTGTCCATAAAGGGGCGTGCCCCTGTGCAGAACTGCTACATCCCCTGGCAAAAACAACCAGTCAGTTAGTTTTACAAGAGAAGACATGCCTGCATTTGCCAGAACTAAGAAATTTGGCTTGGCCTAGGGACTAAGGAGTCGTTTGAGCATGAACCGCAACGTCCACAGTTCACATTCCAGCCTTTGTCCAACCTTTGTTGTGTGTCATCTGCCATCTACTTTTCCTGTCATCACTCTACTGTCTGCTGTCTAATAAATGCATTAAATACCCAGAGGATCATTTAAAAGAATTTGAAAGAATGATAGACACTACCATCAACGCAGGTGTAATTGGTACCTTTACAACATGGTTCAGGGCTGCAACTAATAACTATTTTATTTGTTGCCTAATTTTATTATAACGTATTGATTAATTCTTTAATCTATTTTGTACTTTTGTTACCAAACAGAAAATTCACTTTACAAAGACGCAGCAAATCCCTGATATTTTAGAAGCAAGAACCAGCAAATGTTTGGCATTTTTAATGGATAAACAAGTTTGACATTTATTAAATTATCAAAACTGTTGTTGAGGACATCAATATATTATCCTTAAATTCAGGCAGCTGAAGATTGAGCTCTTTGTTGCGTTGCTGTGACCTGTAGAGGAACAGTTCGCCAGTGTCACTGTATCTCTGGACATCCAGGCTCACCTTGGGTCTTGTCCTCTGGCCTGCTAACCTCTGGGGGCTTAGCGGCGGCCCCCTCCCACACTGGTGCCGCTGCAGCCTCGGAGGATTTCACCTCTGATTTAGATGAATCCCCCTCCGCTCGCTTCTTCTGGTTCAGCTGAAGCTGGCTGCTGTATTTCTCATGCTGATAGATTAGGACAAGAGCAAGGAGAGTTTACACAGACGGAGGCAAAACCTGACGGTCAAACGCTGCTAAATATGGGATATACCGAACATGTTCTTTCTTTTTTTTGATCTCACTCATTGCTGAGAATTGAGGAGACAATCTGAATATTAACGCTGAACTTTCATGCAGCTAATTTAGATGAGATCCTGTCGATGAAACAAGCAGAATCATCAAGCCTGAAAACAATTTTTTCCCAGTTCAGCAGAACTCTTTGCCCTTTGACTACCTCTGTAACGTAACAATTTATATATATATTTTTTTTTACCCTGTCAGTTAACATATGAACCCACCACATGCAGAAAGTTTTCTCACTACATGCACAATGTAGCGTCTAACCTTGAGGGCCTCCTCGGGAATATGCAGCTCTCCTCGGACCACAGTGAACAGGTTGGTATGTGAGGCGGGTTAAGGTAAAAGACAGTGAGCTCTTTGCAGGGGTGGGAAGCATGCACTGATAGCCTTATGTATTATGCAGCAGGCGGAGTGCAGTGAGCATTCACAGCTACCCCTGAACAGATACAGTTACTGTGTTGTCCGTGTTCACTGACCTTGTGCTGTGTGTCACACGGTTTTCACAGATAATACAAGACCATATTCAAAGGATATCGTACCCAAACCTCAGTTTGTCATCAATTTTCAGCGTGACATATATCTGCTCCTGTATTCTGACGTCATTGACAAACGTCTGCAAACAAAATGAGAGTTTGGTTAAGAACAGATTAGGGACTGGTGCTGAATCTCACTAGTGTCTGTGTGATGACTGAATTAGACCTGATACTGAAAACAACCATTTACCGAAAATCTGGTCCAGATACTTGGTCTACTTTGTTTTAAACAGATACTTCCTGATTTGAATCATTATTTTGTTATTTTTTACAATTTATTTTGACAAAAGTCTGTTTGTGTAAAAATAGCATTAAACATATTTCTCCTTATTGTAACAGAATAGAGTTTTGTAGAAAAATGTACACACTCATTCAACATCATTTTACGATTGGTACCAGAACATAAGTATCACGCTGGCTCCAGTAGTTATGTCAGTTCTGTTCATTTTCTCTTGTACAGTCATTGGAGGCCAAAGAAATTAGACAAACTGTAATTTGTTTTAACAGAACAGAAAAGCTCGGTTGTTGTTGCTGATTACACTGAGAACATGATCCATAGTGATGTCATGAACTATCCAGCTTTGGCTTTAAAGGATAGTTTTCTGTCGGTCTTTAAGTCACATGCCCACATGGACATTAAAACAGTCTCTGCTCCTCTTCTCCAAACTGGTCCTGAGAGGATTTAAGTGATTTCAATGTAAGTGATGAGGAACAATATCCAGACTCCTCCCTACAAAGTTCAGCAAAAGCTAATATGATGCTTCAAAATTATTTGAGAGACTTCAAAGTTACGATGTGTTAAGTTAATTATGAAAGCTCCACTTTGTGCCAGCAAGTTTGGAGGATATCCACTTGATTTGTCGGATTCTGAATGCTGAAGCCTCATATGAACTTCAGCTGAACTTATAATTTATTTTAACAGGAGGAGGACTGTAGACTTTGTTCCCCAACACTTACATTGGAATCCCTTTAGGAAGGTATCTATTAATACTCATTAAAGGCAAGGATAAATTATTTCAGCAACCAAAATCCATTTCTATCTACACATGGGCATGTGAGAATGTTGTTTTAAAACAGCCTTGATTTATTTATCATCATTTTACATCTGGACGTTTGTACAAATACATAAAGACTCTGTTTTAAAATAGAACATGTCCATTATAGGATCAGGAATAACTACTTTTCTAAGAAGTGAGAAGGTGAAGCAGTAGATACACAACACACTCACCCCATTTAAGCTGCCCAGGTCCTTAACTTTGTGTTCGTCTGTATTCGGCTCGTAGTTGATCACAGCGTGTTGTTTGTCCACACTGCGGGACTAAATCACACAAAAAGCCGTCAATCACTGTAATCCATGCTAATCTGCAGTGCTTCAGTTAATAATCCGGCCGGATGAAGAATGACAGCTCGGAGCTTGTGTCCTGTGGAGTTACAGTACTGTACCTGCAGCATGAGCTCGCAGTCGTCCCTCCCCACAAAGATCATCTCCCTGGGGAGACGATGACGTGTCCCCCCGCCACTCACCAGGAACCAGGAAGTCAGACTCATCTCTGCCTCACTTGCTGACCTTTGACCCTTAACACATCCTGCTGAAAACAGGAGCAGCATTAGACTGCACAGTTGTCTATTTATGTATATCTATCTATCTAATTATCTATCCGGCTGTTTCGTCTTATGAGTCACAGTTTGATCGGTTAAAACGATAAGTTCTTACAGCGCTAATGACGCCTACAGCTTCATACAGTTACAGTACATTACTTCAACATCTGTGCATGTGTGTGCGTGTGCATCATATGAACAGTAGCTATTTCAGGTATCACCCGAGGACACTGACATGCTTATCTCAGCCTGTAATTCAGCTAACAACATTAGAGCCATAAGTGTAGAAATCAACTAACAGCTTACAGAAGCCCAGGCATCCTACTAAACTCCCAAATTGAATTTCTCAGCAGAGTTGCCCGGTCACCAGATCCAGTGCCTCACCACTGAAAAACAGAAGAGGAGGAGTCAGATATTCTACAGGAGGAGGGACGAAGTGAGAATGACTTGGGGTAAATTATGAAAGGAAGAGAGAGAATGATTAATTTGTGATAGGACAGGTAATTTAGTTGGATGCTGTGCACAAAATCACAGCACACACACGACACATGAAACGCACACGGGCCAGAAATAGGCAGGAAGTGAGAGAAAAGGACAGAGAGGAAAAAAGAGAACAATAACATTTTTTCTTGAAAACCCTCATCACTGCTCCCCATGATTCTCTCATATGATGTTGTTGATGCAGTTGTCAGGGTTCACATGCACTTACAACAGCACAACAGCTCTTTTCAGTGGGACACACAGCTGGTCCTCCCTCTGTGGGAGCACCATCCACACACAGGCCCTGCTGACTCACGCTCTGAAGGAGCCATAGGTGAATTAGTGGGATTTAATTAGGCACACTCTGTCATATCTGGGGGCTCCTGTTTGTGCATCAACTCAATCCCCATGGGACTTGACAGCCTCCCTTCCCTCCTCTGTTGAAGGGATGGCCGTGGTTAACCCTTTCTGTGGGCCTGCCTTCCCGGCTCCTAGTGGCCCAGTTTTCCTCTTGGCCGCACACGGCCCCCTCCACTCTCAGATATGAATCTCTTCTGCAAATGACAACACATCAACTGTGCTTGCAAGCGGCGGCGGCTGATGGGTTATAGCCAATGACAGAGGCTGGAAATTAGCCCAGTTAGGCCATGTCTCGGTCCGGCGTTTATCGTGGAGCCATTTCACAATGACATCATTGTAGTGAGGAGCATTCGGTTGAAACAGAATAATGTTATAGAAATATCATGCACATTATGTTGAAAATACCTACATACCCAGCTACAGTGCGTCTGCCGTGGATGCTGATTACCGACTTGTCATCTGAAGCGTATTGATCATTAACGTTCTTCATTTACACACGCTCTGCAAACCAAACTACAGGCTGATTTAGACACATTTACAACAACACTTATCACGTGTTGTTGTAAATCAGGTTATGGAGGCTGTCTGCTGATGTGCAGCCAAGTCTCCCCGTTATGGACGACATACTATAGGCTAGGGTTTGTCGCACAAACACAGCGATGCTCATTTCACCGTCTCCATCTTCAGAGCCAGAGGAGGCAGCAAAAGACACCAGGGCCGACTTGTTAAAACAAACACACAGACACACAATAGGCAGAGGAACATACACGTCACCTACCAGCAGCTCTACGGTCGATCAGCATCCGATATGTGGAGGATTATGAACAGCGCTCCTGCTGCTGCTCCCCGCAGCCCGCTGCCCAGCCCAGCTCCTTCAACACTACCGTGTCTTGGTCTCACGGTGGCGCTGTGTGCTCGTGGAGGGAGAGCACACGAGGTTATGTAATAGTATAGTGACAGCAACACATATTAGATAGTAAGTGAGTGAGTGGTTGTAGATTTTGGACAGTGATCCTATAAATTATACACTGGCTAATATAGCCTGGCTATTAGCCTATAACCTAGCCGAAGAGCAGCTTGAAAGGATAGCCTGCGTCTCAAGGGGCGGATTTAAGATAGTAGGGGAGAGCAGGCATGGTTGTAACAGGGGTCACTTGTAACACTTCCAATTTCTCCAATCAGGAACAAGTTATTCTATGATGTCAGTTATTACTCACCTGATACATACTTGATTTAATCCTTATTCCACGTGAGGAAGTGGCAGTCAGTGGCAGATACAGCCAATTTTAGAAGGAAAAAATTATTTTGTGGTACGAAAGTTTTTATTTTTTATTTTTGTGATAGTAATATCCTGCTATGTAGTTAAACCCTTCAAACTTAAATCATGTTTATTGTGTGTCTGTGCAGATATCTTCCACGCAAGTTGTCAGTGCTAATGTTTTAGCTGTTATCTGTGAACTAGTTCATGTCTACAAGAGTCTGGTTTATTGTAACAACAACACACAGACATGGACAGACACACACACACACACACACACACACACACACACACACACCCTGGTGTTGCCTATTTGCACATTTTTTCAGTTTTATTATTATGTTCTTATCACTACTATGACTGACAGTAACAAAGATACTTGGCTAACACCTACAACATTTCATAGCAGACACATGTCACTAGTTTGTATTACATTTTGAACGCACTGGATTTTGAAGAGCTCCAAGATACACACAGAAATGTCAAAAATGCTACAACCATCCCCTACAGTCTCCCCTCCATCTCCTCCTTCCTCATTTACAAATCCAGAAGTCATCATCGTGTAAAGGTTGTTAGTTTCAAAACTTTTACCAATGGATGCGAGATATCTCTCACTTCACTGAAAAGTCTGTCTGAGTGTTTATACCCCGGAAGTTTCAAGAGTTCACATCATCACACACTTGAATAAGTTGCACGCTGTGTCACGATTGGCTCCAAACTTATGATGTTGCAAGTTCCTGCTCATGCAAGCACGTCTTAAACTGATTTAAGGTGAACACAAAAACCTTACCCCCTGTATTAATGTGAAAACAGACTCTGTACAGAGACCTACATCATCCTTTGCTGTAAATATAATAAGACATTTTCCAGTATTTTGCTGTTACCTAGGTTGTTTTTGTATTTCTTGTTGCCTATTGTTTTAGACAGTAATGTATTCCAGAAGAAAATAAATTTACATTTTGCAAAGTAAGGTAAAAAGGGTACTGATTTGGTACTAGGCGTGTCACAGTGTATACTGTACTGCACCTTGGTCTTGTATTATCAAATGTTCTGAAGCATGTTAGTCCATAATTCAGAGTTCTTTAGTTGGATTTGAATGACTTTGCAACTCATTCTGGGGTGATGCCTCCTGTACACTCTCAATAAGAAAAATGGAATATGAAAACGAATGGAGACGGACTGAAATGTAATAACGGTAGTGTAGCCTACTAACGTTATGAGCAGCACCCAGCTCCCATTATGAGCAAATCCTGTCATTAACCTAAACAAGCTAATGTTAGCTATGTTAGCATCAGCGTTGTGTGTGGAGCATTATCAAGATGCAGACTCTGTCACAAGTAACAACAATATTGGTAACATTTCTGGATGTGACATTGTGATGACATGTTCTCAATTTTTGATGTAAGCAACTCAAAGTCTCACCATGAATTCTGTGTAAACATCTTAGATAAGTTTGTGTTTCCTCTTTTCATTCCAAATGCTTTAAGGAATTAGCTGTTTTCATTTTAAATCATTTGGAAATTTTTGGAAAATAAGATTTTTAAAAAGAGAAACTTTGTGTATTTTGTAAAGGTGAACACTTTGTAGTATTATGTTGCAATAATTTTGCTTTCAGAGAAAAAACAATGACTTAGACCAACAACTGCAAAGCGCTGAGGTAACTTGATATTTCAACCTGACCCTAGCAGTAGGCCTATAGTAGTTGAGCCCACGTAAATGTTTGAAATAGAAAAGGTTCTGCCAACTTAACATTTTAAACGGTGTATACATTGTGTCAGCTAAATAGAAAAGTGTTATTAATCCAGCTCAGTGCTCTGTATAATAGTAATTTACCGCATATAATAAATTTAGTCAATCTGAAATTGAAACATTAGATGGCGCCAAAGCACTGAGCTGTGATGTGGGTGCTGGCACAGCTACAGTTGCTGAGCCTGATCAATTATGCTTACATGGCACCAACGTAATTACTGACACTTAAGTTAAAATAAAAATAAAAAATAAAAAAATAAAAGGAAATCAGAGCAAATTAAAACACTTGTTGGGCTACAATGTTCAGAATAGCAGCTGCACAGCGGTTTTGGTTTATGGGTTCTCGTCTTCATAATTAAGATTGTTTAGCTTGTAGCCTGCTGTATGTGACTAATCTGGCTCAGACTCAATGTGTTGTAACTTTACGTGGACGCAATATGAAAGCAAACACATATTAAAAAAAAGAAAAGAAAAAATGCCTTTGTTCAGATTACTTTTGACATAAAGCCTATAGGCTATATGATATATAATCATACAATTGCAACAATGGTGCCCAGGCCAGAGGTAGTATAGAAAGCTGGGCTTTAGGCTACCTTTAACTGACTTTCATTGTTTTAGCTGGATTCCCCGCAGAGGCTCCATTACACAGCCTATCACTTAAAGAGCCGACACACTTCACTGCTGCATTAGTCCTCAGTGGTGTTGCCTGAACGATGGAAATATATATATTTTTTTACTTAGGCTTTTATATAAAATAAACATTTGCTTTGTTGCTTTAACTAAAAGGCAGTCAGACAGTGAAGGATAAATGCAGCTCTCTTTCAAAATTATTCAAATGACTTTGTCTTAATTCACTGAATTTTTTTGGGCTCCAAATTTCAAATATGAAATTATTTTCCTGGTTGCACTTGGCTGTAAATCTGGAGGCGTTTACTGTCTCTGCTACTGTATAGTAAAGGCGATGCCTATTAAAACACAATTGAAAAAAAAAAAAAACTGAACAGAGACGCTCTAAATAACATTAACAGACTGGATACATTATTTAAATATCACAGTCGTATAACAGAAGAACATATAGTAACTTCTCCGCAGTGTGTTTTAATCCTCCCATGTGGTTAAGAGTGTGAATTGTGGGCTTGTGTTTTTGTTATCATAAGCCTGTTGTGTTATAGAAATGATTCCGCTTATCTGCCACACAGATGAAAACATTAAGATAAGAGCAGGAGACAAATCACCGTTTGACTTGATAGTTTTTATGTAACCAAGGATGAAAACACACTCAGGCGCATTCTTCACACACAGATAGCCTAAATGCTTTGCCACCTTTAACACAATGTTTAATCAAATCAAATCAAATGATTTTGTAGCCTGTAAATAAAAAAGATATCAATTCTAAATATAGATTCAAATCGTTTCTTAATGTCTCTTCATTAGTAGCTTATAACCCCATGTCAAACAAGCACAACTTATACAGCCATATTGTAGCCTATTACATTTTTAACAGAACTGAGTTCAACTAAATATTTTTATTCCACGTTCTTGCATTTCGGCCACCATATTTCATATGTGCATTCTGCTTAACCTCTCAACAAACTGAACCAAAAGCAACGTAAGTAGATCCACTATGGTGCCTTTCACAAAGCTTGTCCCATCACTGTGAAACAAACTGAACAAATTAAGAGGAAAATAAACACTGAAAATCTGTCATCGCGGCAGATCAATACAATTTAGTAAAAAAGTAATAGGCCTGATCATAATAAAATAAAAACACCTATCAATAGTGTAAAAATAGAACCTCCAGTCTACTCTGTAAATTTACATAATCACTGCATATTCATATCCACCTGAAGATAAGCGGTGATAAATATGAATGAAACGGTGATGTTAGATTTATCCTCCACCACATCCCTGCTACACAACGCTCTTTGCTTCGTGCGCTTTTTACTGCTACTCGACTTCCTAGGATAACTCGACTCCTCTCTCTCTCTCTCTCTCTCTCTCTCTCTCTCTCTCTCTCTCTCTCTATCTCTCTGGCTCGCTCTCTCTCCCCCTTAGCCCAGCCCCCTTGATCCCCTCTGTCCATTGGTGTCTTCAGTGTCTCTTTTCTCCTTCCACCCCCCCACCCCCCCTCCTCCTTCCATAGGTAGTCCATAATGAGTGTCCATTGGTTTTTATTATGGCTTGTCCCCCTCCCACTGGCTGCCTTCGCCCTGCCCATGTTTTGTATGTCTCAGTCCGTCCATCTCCTGACGTTCAAGTTCGCAGGAACGTCACGTCCGCACTTGAACTTGCAGCTCAGGGGGGCTTCGCCGTACCCCCATCACTCTGTCTTTGCGAAAAAGTCATGAAGAGCTCCGCACAGCCCGTAGCGCTCTACGCCTCAGCCTCTGTATGATCCGCAGTTCATTTGCTGTGTTTTTTTTTCTTTCCTATTTGGATGTCAGACGCATCAATGAAGATATTTCGTTTGGAGTCTACCTTGTAGGAACGGATTTCCCAATGTGAACTCAGCTGAAAAGCCGCCACTAAAACAACATGTCTCGCCGCAAGCAAGGCAAACCCCAGCACTTGAGCAAACGGGAGTTTTCGCGTAAGTGGAGATAAATCGCATTTTACTTTCATTTGGCTGTTCTTCACCTCTCAGCGAGCCTCCTCTTTTTTTCTGTTTAGGGCAACTTCCTTGGGGAATTGTGATAGGTAGGATACGGACACGGACGGACTGTCCTGAGTGAAATTACAAACATATCCAAGGCTGAAGGTTATTTTAAAATGATTATGGCATCATCTGGTCAAAGTTTTGAAACAACGTGACAGCTTCAACTTGTGTTGGTTAAGGTGTTGTATAACGCAGCCTTCAAGGTTTCTTTCGCCATTAAAGGGCATGCATGGGCTCAATGGCCAGAGACCTTTGCCTATATGAAGACTGCCCATACTGCTGCTGCTGCTGCTTCTGCTGCTGCTGCTGCTGCTGCCCTCCGCTGAGAAGTTTTCAGGTGCGGCCTGCAAAGCTATTCCACCACTACAACCGACCCTCTTTTACCGTTGTAAGAATGGATTTCCAGAGGTTCGGGCTGGTTTGGACACAGGGAAGTGGTGTTTACATACCCGCTTGTCCACAGCGCAGAGACCTCGTGTGCGTTGCCTAGAAGGAATACTGTCTCTGTGCAGCCGCTTGCTTAAAGACAGTTTATGTCATGTGTAGTATGTTATCTTTCACCATTAACAGATATTTGTAGCATAGATCCACGGGAATCTCCGCGAGCGTTACTACTGTTTTACGACCGCGAGAGAGGAAAACCAGGAAAGTGGTTTTTACGCGCGTGTGTGATAAAATTGTAGAGCACAGACTGAGATTGCATGGTGGGGTTTTTTTTTTTTCTTCGGTGCTGTCGAGATACATTTGTGTTTGGAGGAGAACTATTCCCCACCATTTGTGTGATGCCAGCAGGAACTGCTTTATCAATTCACTCTTACGCGCGTCAGTGAATGAGGAGACGTCTCCAAATACACTGATTGTTTCCATTTAAGTTTTAGTCGGAGATTAGGAGCCCATGTATTTCCTTTGTCCTAATTATTTTCATCTTAAACGTGTCTCTGCGAGGTCGTGGTTGATCCCTTTTCGATTGAAACCAATTATGCCCTCGCAACATGTATGCTTTCATTTGCCGGACAATTGTCAGAAGTTTTGCCAGTGGGGGGCGCAATATGATTGTAGTCCTGTAGACCACTGCTGAACTTGAACTTGATCCGCTTCATCTCACTGCTGCTTGACCAAGAGGATCGATTTAGTAGAAATAAGAGATTGTGGCATATATTTCATGCTCCTTGCTTTGCTGATGTGTTTGTTTTATCTTAGGGAGAAAAGAATTATGAAATAGAAATATTCAGATTATTGAAAGAGTATGCAGAGAGAAAGTGTTTACAGACAACAGCTGTGGGCCTGTTTTCAATGGAGCAATTCACAAAAATTAGACGTTTTTAAAACCTTTTTTTTTTTTTTACCCTTAAAGATGTTTCATTTAACCTGTGTAATTTAGAATTTTGGCTCTGACCCAGATTTAGTTTAGTTTCACTTAGTTTGGAATAAAACTCATGTTTTTTATATATTCATATTATTAATTTGAACAACACAATACTTGCAACTGCATGGTCACGCTTTGCATAATTTTACTTTGGGGCCAGTGATGAGCTGTGCTGTAGCAAAGGCACACTTTATTACATATTTATACATGCAGATAGGAAATGAATGTGCTGTATATGCCTGATGCTTCCATTTGTTTTGTTTTTTTTATTCATTCATTTGAAAAGGAAAAAAAAAACATCTCAGTTTTTCCATTTTTCTGTGAGTGAGTTGGCTGAAATTATTGATCCACAGGAAGTCATAATAGTCTAAAATGGCAAACGAAGAGGCCTAATGATTTTCCTGATAGTGGAACAGACCTACCTCAGTATCCCGGTGGGAAACATTGGCCTAAACTACTTTAAATTCTGGCACAGTCAGATGTCTGAAAAAAGGATTATATTTTAGTTTTCAAAGTTATTCACATCACTCTTGCTTGGCATCAAAATGAGATTATTTGGTTTGAAGAAAATCTTTCCACCTAACCCAGCCTCACACACCTCGCCTATGTCCATGGCATAAGCTGGTTAAGATAAGCTCCAGTAAAATAGGGGCGAATTCCCTCATCTTTAATGCAGTTGAACATACAAGTAACAGGGCCTATCTTGCATAGTCCCTCACCACCTTCTCGTCTGACCCGACACGGAATTAAAGGTTGAACCAGCGGCAAGAATTCATCACATCTTATCTCAACATCCCAGTCGGGGCGCCCAGTGTCGTTTACCGTGTGGCTAGATTACTTCTTTTAAAATGCTCTCTCTCTCTCTCTCTCTCTCTCTCTCTTCTCTCTCTTCTCTCTCTTCTCTCTTTCTCTCTCTCTCTCTCTCTCTCTCTGTCGGTACTTCAGGGACCTACTCCACATCCAACCCCTCAATGTCTAACCTTGGTTCACGAGATCCCAGCACTTTTAACGAAATGGGGTCCAATCATCTTGAACTCAAATTAGAATCTATTTTTTGATTCTCAGAGGTGTTAGGTTCATTAAAAAAGCGAGATTGGCAGCACAATAAAGAGGGTCAAGCAACTTAATCATTTGGCTGCTGCCTGCAAGCTGAACATGTCAGTCCTTATCGAAGTAGTCTGTGCTTTCTTTCTTTCTTTCTTTCTTTCTTTCTTTCTTTTTTTTACATTGTTTGCAACTTGACCTTATTCCTGTATATGTCTTCAAATATTGTCGTTTACAAGCACTACAGAATCCCTGCCTCTCTGTGTACTGTATCTCACATGTCTCCCTCTTGCCTGCCCATCCAGCTGAGCCGCTGTCAGGTGTTCTACCAGAAGAAGACTCTCAGGACTCCCCCAGGCTGGGAGTGGCTCAGGTTGACACCCTAAAAGGGGACCAGGACCTGCTGACCTGCGGCCAGTGCCACTCCCGCTTCCCCCTGGCTGACATCCTGCTGTTCATTGAACACAAACGGAGGCAGTGCCACGGGAGCCTCTGCACGGACAAACCTCTGGACAGGCCACCATCCTCCCCGCTCGCCTCGCCCCTCTCCACGTCCTCCACGCACTCGCGGACCCACCATCAGCACCCGCGGAGGGTGTGTCACCCGGTTGAGGTGGCTGTTCAGGTGTCGCCGCAGGATGAGGATTGTTTATCTTCACCCTTGCAAGGAATAATCCCCAAGCTGGAGAATATCACAGGTAAACACACTGGGAGCTTAAAATGGCTGCCATGCAAGAGAGAGCAAATGAGCAAGAAAAAAAAAAATGTGGGCAGTGAGTCTTTGAGATCTGAAGGTGTGCGGAGTGGGTCACACGCTGCAAGGTTCATAGAGAGTTTATTTCAAACCAGAACAATTGACAATTTCTCTCTGGTGTTTTTCTTGCCTCTGATAGTGAGGATGTATCCAATCTGCATAACCAGGGTGTGAAATATCTGCCGCTGCATTTAGGAGCTGTGAATCTCGCTCAGCTGAGCCACGAACCCACACGAAGACAAGCCATCCTCAAAATGATTGTGAGAAATGGAAACATTCGCAGACAGTGAAAAAGACACACACGGCGACAGACAAAGACGCAGATTATGAAAGAGAGGAAGAGAGAGAGAGGGAGTAAAAAAAGAATTTCTTTTGGTTTGTTGCTGCATCACAGATGTGCTTAGATCCTGTGGCCTCCACATTCTCTCTCATGTGGTGGTGAGAGATGTATCTCCATCCCTCCCTGGCTTATTACACTGTCATATCTCCCTCTCCCTCAAATATGCGCCTGCAAAGGCTCACTATGATGCTAAAATTAAAAAGAGACAGAAAAGAATGTAATTATGCTGATCTATCAAGGAAGAAGCGTTTATTTGAGGAACCCTACAGCCACTAATTGTCAGTGTTTTTTCTTGATTTGAGTAATTAAGGACTTCTTAAGGCAGCTGCTCGGTTTGCTGGTTGTCCACCGGGGCTAAATGAGGCTGTAGTGAAAACACGAGTCGCTGTGCAAACAAGCATGAGTCCCTTATGACGGGTTTTACAGAATGGGGTTTGATTTTGACCAGCCTATTTGAATGTTTATTCATTTCCTTTAACAGATCCGATATCGTGTGCCAGATTGGGCTGATTGTCTGGGCAGTTGTGATTTAATTTGAAGCCAATTCAGGCTAAATGCACGGAGAGTAGCACTCAACAATGTGCGCTACTGTACTGCATTAGTCAGTGCTTCAGCTTTGCAGATGGCATTGTAAAGGGACCACTGTTATCTGTTGTTAGCTAGTTATCCCTCTGTCGTACAGAATGACCACTGTTCATTAGTGTGCAGTTTGTTAAACATCTGTGCGCGCACACACACACACACACACACACACACACACACACACACACACACACACACATACACATTCGACATGCCTCTTGGCCCTGTCAGCTGTTTGACCATGTTTTTCTTTGCTCATTTAGTTCATCGTGCAGTGGAGTTCACATGATATCATAAGGTCACTAGCATTGTGAGCAGAGCTTTATTTATAGGTCTCATGTCTCTGCACATTGTGTAAGCGCCAGGATTTACTTGGGTTAATAATGAATAGATTAACTTGGTTTGTATGAGGAGTGAGATTGCTTCCTGTTGTGACACCTCATTTGATTGTGTGAGGTGAGTGCCAATGCAGATAAAGAAAAGGATAAACCAGCAACAGATCTTGGGTCAGACAGGAGATGCAGCCACCGTACGGGACAGACCACACATCAGTCACATATGCATAAAAGTCAGCCCCCCCCCCCTTCCACCTCTGTTTTCTGTTTTCCAAGATTGATGGATCCAGACTGGCAGTGCCAGCGCGCCACCCCATTCTCCATATGCTAGCTGCCATGTTCTCTCACCCTGCTCAGTTAGAGGCTGACACTGAGCTGAGGCGTCTCAATACATACTGTCCCCACACACACTGTAACTGTGCCATACTGGCTTCATGTCCAGTTCATTCCAGTGGAGTGTGTTACATGTTACAAGATTTAGTGTATGCTGCTGTGCTGCATACACTCAAATGAATGTGACCCCTCCGCTCCCCACCCTCCTCCTGAAATGTCAGTCGACACAGATAGATCTCTGTATGGAGAGCAGCTTAAACAGGCGGGGGCTTGGGTTTAGGTGCAGGAAAGAAGCTGCTGGATTTAAAGCGAGATGACACCCAGGATGGTTGAACTATGAGGTGGGTGGTGGGGGGGGTTGTCTGTGATACACCCAGCGCTGGATATTGAAGCTTTGCTTCTCACTCTCCGTCCACGGGACAGCTGAGGCCGTCTGGGAGTCTCATGGCTGCAGCTGGGGCCGGGGTCTGCAGTCTGGAGCTCTGGGCCGTTAGAAGAGGGCAGAGCAGCCTGCGTGCCATCATTTGCATGATAAACAATTTAAGATATGCATAGGGACACCGAAGCTTGTCTCCAGATTATGGATGGCCCAGAAAAAGAGCAGATGACAGTTTCTCACACAAACTATGTGACTGCAGGGTCGTGTGAAACTGGATTTATTCCACAGGATATAATAATTAATAAAGAGGAAGAGCGGCGAAGAAGATCCATAGTTTTTATTTACATTCACATTCACTAACGCACAGACTAAATGCGAAATGTTATCGTGTTTGTTTGGTCTGATTTAGGATGCACAACCACACCACTGTGTAAAGGCTTCATCATGTCCTACATACCATAATTAGTATTTTTACAAATCGTTTCTCTTCTCTACATTTTATGAGCGTGGTGCCACATTCTTGTGCTCGTATTGCTGCATTACTGTACCCTGTATTTATCCATCTCAGCATTAGCGCCTCTTGCATCCTCGCCAGTGTAGCCGCATGTGGTAATGAGGCCATTGTAGCCGCGTAAATCGACCACCATCTCACACTTCTGCCTCTTTCCAGCGCGCTGCCTCCATTGTAACCTGGACTCTGAATCGATACTGAGTTAATTATGGCAGCCACCTTTCCCCTTTTTCCCTCTATGAGAAGGAAAACATTCTTACGACGGAGCGGTATTTCTTGTAACACCTCTCTGTGGCTGTAGTGTGTCTTCTTGCAGCAGCTTGCCTGTCCTGTTTGTCCCTGTGTGTTGTGGAGACAAAGGTATTTAGCAGGCTCTGTATTGGCACTGTGCCACCTTTCTCCAAACCACCAGCCCCCCCCCCCCCCCCCCCCCTCATAAGCACACATATACACACTGGGTATCTGTCAGGCAGAACTGGGGGGCTGGGCTGTGCATGGGGAGTGTGTGTATGTGTGTGTGGGTGGGTGGTGGTGGGGGGTGTAAGAGGCTCCTTGGTAGTGATGTCTTTTTTTTCCTGTGTCCAGTATGTCTGTGCGTGCATATGGGTCGCTGTGCAAGTTCACATGTGGCGTGTGCCTTTGTTTCGGTGATCACTTTAATTGATACTGAAAAGGCACAGATGCATGCTATTGTAATTATTGGATACCAGCTAATATTTTCAACATAAACTCCATTGTCTGTAAAAACTGAATCTAATTTGATCCTACAGCTGCTCCGGGCTCTGATAAAATCAGTCCTATTTTTGGCTGTGGGCTCCACTAAGTTTTAATGAAGGTGAACAGGAATGGTTTTTAGGATGAATTTTTCATAGAGGACATTTTTGTATTCCGAAGCCAAGCTCTAAACACCCACAAATGTTGTCGGCGGAGATTCGTCAGCCTTTGTTGTTGGATTGAGTGTTAGTGGCCTTGGCTGCATTCAAGTGCTGAGGTCTAGCGGATGTTTACATCTCGAGTGTGGATGCAGTGTTAAACTAATGTATGTGCATATGTGTGCATGTGTGTGTGGGTTTTGACCACTTAAGCTGTTTATAGCTTTCCATGTGTGTGTGTGTGTGAGAAAGAAAGGGTGTGTGTGTCGGGCTGTTTGTTAAGGCTTTACTACCCTGGGCGTGCAGGCTGAACATGAAAGGGTCTTTGACTTGGCAAGCCTCGCCTGAGGACACCCCTCTGTGGACCATGCCAGGCCAGACTTGGCACAGAGCGCTGGGCCCGAGGGACGGGCTGGGCCTAAATATGTGTGTGTAAGAGGGAGGTAGAGGAGGTGTATCTGTGTGTTAAAATGATGTTTTGTGGGTTTAGGAAGCAGGACTTATGGTGAGGTGGCGGATATGTGTGTGACTGACAGCGGGAGTGTGTGTGTACTTAAGGGTAGGTATGCAGGAGACTGTGGGTTTGTGTGTGTGTGTGTGTGTGTGTGTGTGTGTGTGTGTGTGTGTGTGTGTGTGTGTGTGTGTGTGTGCTGTCCCCAGGGCTCCTAGCTTGGGCTTCCTGTGTCTCTGTTTGTCTTCTAACAACCCCAGTACGACAGCCTCAGGCCATTCAGGTGGAGGCTAGTTGAAGTATGCACAAACACACACACACACACACACACACACACACACACACATACGGACCCACACAAACACACACATGCACACATAAGCACAAAAAGAGGCTTAAACAAATGCATGCACCTATCCACAAATGTACACACACCTGTTTTATGAACACAACAATGCCCCCCTCCCGACACACACACACACACACACACACACACACACACATGCAGACTGTCACACACATGTACAGTGTAAACCCCTCCTGTGAAACTGTGTTGTGTCTGTAATAAATGTGTTGTGGCAGAGGCCCCATGATGTGTTTTGAGTTGATGAGATCTGTCAGAAACGTATGATCCTTATTTTGCCCCCTCCAATCATACCCCCTCCCCCAGCCCCCTCGTTCTCTGTCTGTGCTTCCTCGGTCTCTCTATCTCTCTCTATCTCTCTCTCTCTCTTGCTCACACTCTCTCTCCACGCATCGCTCCAGTAGTTTGTCTCGAGGGACTGGAAACTCTAAGTTTTGGCTACATTAGCGTGTCTGCACCTCTTAAAGGCTTCCAACATCCACTCTAGACCTCATTCTCACTCTCGCAGATTTGGCTGCAGAGCAAGCCAGAGGACACACACACACATACACACACACACTCGCGCGTATACACTTTTACACACACATACACTGCCTCTTTCTATCCCCTCTACCTACTGTCAAGCAAAGCTATACGACAGAAACAACCTTGTTTGTCCACAGACGCGTCACGCGGGATGAAAAAGTATCCTCAGAAATAAGCGTGTCCTGCCGCTGTCCTGTCAATAGCGTGGCAGGCAGTCACATCACAGGGTCAGGGGTCATCTGACAGCGTCAGGGCCTGTCACGCCAGCCGCCGGCTTCACCACCTGCAGGTTAATGACTTTATTTTTAGACAGAACAGAAACAGAGAAGAAAAAGTGTCTTTGATACAGCTGTAGCTCAGGAAGTGGCGGATGAGAGCAAAAAGGACAGAAGAGGTATTTTAGGAAGGCAGGTTAGTTTAGGGTGAGAATAGGAAGAGAGATTTGAACAAGGTAATTTTCTAAAAAACTTCCCCTTTTTTTTTTTTTTCTTTTAAGTCTGATTTAGCTCACTGATTGAAACTGATCCAGATTTTATTGTTTAGTACCTTGGAGAGTCTGTGTCACACTATCATAACCTGTATCACTTCTCAGTATGTCACCTCAACCTCTTGTGTTCCTATTATGACTGTAGTGTTTATAGATGTGGTGCTGCAGGGCTGTTGCTTTGTCTTTCTCACACCCATGGTGATAATGCTGAGGCCATGGGAGAGCCACACAGACCAGGGCCTCATGTTAGTCTGAACCCACTGATCCTGGTCACTATCTGTCTCGCTAGTGTTTCTTCCTCCACTATCTGTCCCACTGCAGGTCCCAGTGCTGGGCTTGGCCTGTGTATGGGTGTGTGCGAGTCTATTTGTACCTTTTGTATGTTGGTGGGTGGTCGTCTACAGCTGTGTCTCGCCAGCGTTATCTCCACCAGAGAGATACGGCACAGAGAGGGCCCCTGTGTCTGACGTTACACTTGTGAAAACTCACAGTCCTCTGTTTGTATGCGTGTGTTTGTGTGTGTGTGTGTGTGCGTGTGTGTGTGTACGTGTGTGTGTGTGTCTGTGAGAGAGTCTTAGAGTGCTTTAGCGTGTACATGTTCATGCAAACCATGTCTGCAGCAGCACTTTTTCATGAATGTATACTAATAGGTTGCTGTGTTCCTCAGGGGGTTTTGTATTCAAAAGCTCGTTGCCTCCTAATAGCTCAAGTTAACTGTACATTTGATCTTAGATTCAAATCCCACGTCTTATAAATGATGATCAGAAGATAGGGCCTTCATTCATTTTTAAGAGAGTGTTAATTTGGTTATTAGAAGCACTTTAGGCTATATGCTGGTTTCCGTGTACTGCAGTTTGCTTTGCACTAAATGCATGCAGGCACGATTTGGCACTCCAATGAGACTGACACACACCGTCATCACGGATGCATGCACGCACACACATACTTACACCTCCACTCCATCCCCCACACCAAACTGACCCCCAACCCTCATCACACACAGACACACACACACACACACGCACACACACACACACACACACACACACACATACACACACACTCATAAATGCACACTCCTGTCCCAGGCACCCTTTACTTTTGCAGGCTGAATCTCACTGATAACATGCTGGCGCCCTCATTTAAATTTGAAGCGCTTCTTTAATCTTCAAAGGCCTGATTGCTTTATGAATATGCATGGACTGAGCTGACTCTCAGTTCATTACCTTGTTGTAAATTCTAATGACCATTAGGGCCCCGCGCGGTAATTGCCAATTGTTTTGCATTTTTGATTAGCCCATTACCGGAGCGCATTCTGAACATGTCTGCCCTGCCTGCCTGCCAGGCCACGGCAAGAAGCAGAGGGAGGGAGGGAGAGATGAAGAGGAGAGAAAAATGGGAGAGCGTGCGAGGGAAGCTAGTGTGAGGGCATGGAGACACGGTTTAGGTAGCATAAATTTCGAGGCTTGGCTCAAAATGTTAGTTGTGTTTAGGAAGGAAAAAAGGGATGAAAGACACGAGGCAAGAAATGTAGAACTGGATGTTCCGTAAACAAGCGCCGTCCAGGTTGTTTCTGTAGAGCTTGAGTGCAAGAGCGTGTACCTGGCTGCATTTACGTCAGCCTGTGTATTTGTTGACTGTGTCCGCCTTTCTGTGTGTACATGTCCAAGTTTGCGTGCAGTTCGTCGAGCTGGATGGGGTGGCCGGTGTGCCGGGAGTGGTGGGGAGGGGTCTGGTAGTGCATCCCAATCCACGCCGTGCCTAGGACTTATGAAAGATTGATGGCTCCTAGCAGAATGGCATCACCCTGCTACAACTTGATAACATCTAATGGATAATTTAGCGCTCTAAAACCGGCAGGCTGCTCCCACTCTATGGCAGGCTGGAGAGGACAGCAGCTGCTGGGCTTTTGGGGCCGCGGCCATGGCTGTTTGTCGGAGAGAGAGGCATGAAAGAGGGAGGAAGAGAGATGGAAAATGTGTGTGTGTGTGTGTATTTGTGTGACCTAGTCCTAGTCCACAACCCATACCAGGAGTCAAGAGTTGATTAGCCAGCTCTTGTCACAATTGTTAGCCAGAAAACTCTCTCTATTTCTCTGTCTCTCTCTTTCTCTCTGGCCCAATATGCACCTGAACTTGTAAATACTCCTGCAATAGTCCTTGTCAGCATTATGTGGGAGCAGGAGCTGGAGTTGTTTCATTGTGTAAGAACCTCTGTCAGGATCTAGCAGGATTTCTGGAAATCTTACAGTGTAGGTTTGGTGCAATCAATAAAATAAATGAAGAACGGCAAAGGCTACAACATTTTGTTTGCTTTATGTAGCCACCAGAGGAGCCATACATTGCACTGAAGAGCATGTTATCTCCATATAGAAGTTGTCTTGTGATGCCTAAAATGCCATGAATCCAGACACTTAGCTTGACCCGTAAGAATACGACACAATCTGTCGTAAACTGCAATCATGCAAAAACACACTGGACATTTACCACACTCTTGTTGATGTAAATGGACCGGACTCAATATTAGAAACACCTCTCAGTACAACCCATCACAATTCAAATTAGAGCCTTCAAAGCGAGCGTGTTAAATTAACGGCTCTCTAAATGAGATTCAGCTGAGTCTAAGTTTTGAAATGAATCATTTAGTTCGCCGGCGTGGCAATTCACAGCGCTCATCCTCTGTGGTGTCCTTATTTTCCCACTTGCGGCCCAATGCTTGAACACAGAAAACTGCCACCCAGATAATTGAATCCATAAATGTTTGCAGGATCTTTGTGTGAATGGGGCTTCTCCCTGTTTCTTCTCTTTCTCTCTTTCTCTCATGTACGGTTCATAATCTCCATCGTGTTTACACACACAGCACCGAGGCCTACTGTCAGTCTCTTATTCCCACACTATTAAGCTGTTGACAGTTTGGTTAATCGTCCCGCAGTTTGACTTCAGGGGAATCGGAGAGGGGTCAGCGGAGTCCGTCTCCGAGGTGTGGAGAGAAAGTGGCCTACGTGTGCATGCTGTTCTTCACTCTGTGGCATGCCTCCGTGTCTTGAGTTTGTCTCGTTTTAACAGGAGAGGGGGGGGTGCATTGGCAGGAGAGGAGGAGGAGGAGGAGTGGGGGGGGTCTGTCTTTGCTCTTGGTCTTGAAGGGGCCAGGAGGGGCCACAAACACAATGGGGAAATTGTCCAGCTCGGGATCAGCCAGAGCGAGTAGCTAGTCGGGGTTTGCAGGCTGGCTGGTTGGTCTATGTCCAGCCTGTGTGTGTTCACGCTCACACACATACAGACGGAGAGAGAGAGAGAGAGAGAGAGAGAGAGAGAGAGATGTAGCAGCAGAGTCCGCTATGGCCAAAGGAGTCTCAGGCAGACAGCATGATAGATGGCTTTGTTAAAGGGTCCCAGGGTGTCCCCTGAACTTGAAGCACTCTGTTTATCTTGAATAGGAGAAGCACAGAGTGTTGGGGGGCAGTGAGGAGGAGGAGGAGGAGGAGGAGGAGGAGGAGGAGGAGAAAGCGAATGATATAGCTTTCAGGGGAAGGGAGAGAAAGGGAGTGGAGGAGGAGGGAGAGGGAGAGTGAGGGCCTGTATCTGGGCAGGCCTGGCTGGGGGTTGGGGAGGTTAAGGGGGGTCGTGAGCAGGCACGGCTGCTGGAGACACAGAGCGGAGGGAAAGAGGGGGATGGGGCAGCTCTCCTAGTAGCTGTCCATTAACAGATGAACTTGGCAATGGTCCAGGCCTCAAAGGTCTTGGGAGACAGACACACACACACACACACACACACACAGACTCACACACACGGATGGATACTTCCCTGGTACCTGCTGACCATGGATGGAATGCCACCATGGTTCTTTTTTGTCCAGAGGCGAAAGAGGACACGTCTCTGGTTCACCTATGTCAGAACCAGTTCAGACCGGTTAGCCAGCCAGGCCGAAGGAGGCAGACGGACAGGCCTCATTGCTCGGCCCTCCTCTCTCTCTCTCTCTCTCTCTCTCTCTCTCTCTCTCTCTCTCTCTGCAGCTCTCCTCCTCTCGTCCTCCTCCTCTGTTTTCCAGGCTTTAGAGGAGGAAACAGAGAGAACCTCTAACCTGAGGGCACAGGACAATGCAGAGGAGAGAAAAAAGAAGGGAGGGAGCGTGGGAAACAAAGTGAGAGACGAATGGATCTGGTCGTAAACAGGGTGGGAAGAGGAGGGAAAAGTGTTTGGTTGTTGTTGGTGCTCTCCTCTTGATGGGGCAACATGAGCTTAACACCACCGCTGCTATTGTGTACTGAAAACAGTACAGCAAACGTGAGAGTGGTGAAAAGTGGGGGAGAGAATTTGATATGGAAGATGTACATAATGGACTGTTGTGCTGTGTGGGCAAGAATCTGTGTCAGCTTTAACATGCAGAAATACATCCACGGATCCATATTTCACATATGTACACACAGAGGAAATCGTGTCTTTGAATGTGTTTGTGTCTGTGAACGCCATAAAATATGGACGCAGCTCCTCTCCTAATTACGACTCGGATGTGTCCCTCGAGTTTTGAGAGCAGGCTGTTCACTATTCCACTTCAAATGCTTTCAGCTCGCACACAAACCCTGCCTCAAGATGGCAGATCAGAAGGCTCTGTCACATCATCAACATCTAAGGAATTCAAGGAACCGAGAGTTTATTGCTGTAGGACTGTACGATTTATTAATTTGAGTCCTTCTTTAGGCTGCAGCTATCGTTTGTCTATCATCTTGATTAAACTGTTTCTGCGACTGATTTTAACATTTACAGTTTTGAAAATATCAAGTAAAAAAATCAGATTGGGGTGGGGGGGTGGGGGGGTGATCATGGCAAAAGTGCAAAGCAAAAGTGAGAGCTACTGAGGTGAGAAAAGCGATTTGTTAAAAAGGGGGGAAATTAGTGTGAAAGGTTGTGTGTGAAGACAGGATGAGGTTTATGTAACAAGAGGAGCGGGTTAGGTGTCTCCTTTCCGGCTAGCTTTGCAGGTGTCCCTCTCTCTCTCTCTCTCTCTCTCTCTCTCTCTCTATCTTTCTGTATGCCTGTCTTTCTCTTCCTCGCTCCGTCTTTTGCTGTCCACATTCAGGGCCTTGTGGTTTTTGATTATGACAAATGGACACTAGACAAAAGACTCCCAAGTTCAAGTGCAGCCGCGTAGAACTTGATTCATCTCGTATCAGATACCTCCATATCATTCATTTTCTTTCATTCTTTGAAATGTGTTATGCGTTCATGACGACTGTATAAACGTCCTCTCGTTTGTACACCGGAGCTGAATGCTCGGTCCAACGCGGTGTGGGATGTTGTGGGACACTTGTGTTACATCTTGTGTCAATTGACAGAGTGAGTTTCCATGTATAAATTCATCAGATGCATGCTGCAGGGCAAACATGGATAATATATGTTTGCGTGTCTGTTGTGTGCATGTGTTTATGTGTGTCTCCATGTAAATGCATGCAATCCCATTTGCATGTATTTCACACATGCTCACATTAATTTGTTATTTATAAAGAAGGTTCTTCTTTTCATCTCTTCTCTTTCTTGCAGCCTTCCAGCTCTTGCTCCATTTCTCAGAAACATGTTTTCTTTTCCAGGACTCTTGCGTGGCTACTTTGGTGCCGAAGCCAACTAAATATCTCACTTCTGTGTGTGTGTGTGTGTGTGATGATGGCTGTTTTTATAATGCCCCCCTGCAAATTTGCATATGTATATGCACAGATTGTATGAGAAGAGCTCTCACACTTTGAGCAGTTGGATAGGGAGGGCGATGGGGGCCATTGCAAGGGTTGTGTGTATAGTTTATGTGTGCGTGAGTGTGTGTGTGTGTGTGTGTGTGTTTGTGTTGAAGGGGGGGTCGTGTTGGCGTTTTCACCCCCCCTCCAGACAAAGCCGGCCACTACTTCCAGATGGTAGTCTGCTCTCTTCGGCCATGTGTCTGCTGTGTGTGTGTATGTGTGTGTGTGTGTGTGTGTATGTGTGTGTGTGTGTGTGTGTGTGTAAGAGAGAGTGAGGGAGAAATTTGCAAGCGAGAGTGTGTGTGCATGAGATACAGGCAGAGGATGCTGATGGAGGAACATGGTGTGTGTGTGTGTGTGTGTGTGTGCATACACACATGGGCATATATGTGCAGAATGTGAGATTTATACACTTTAATGTATCATCTCTCAATTGGCTTTGCATGGTGTAATTAAAAGCAACCCAGCGTGGTCTGCCATGTTTGTCTGTGCCTTGTTCTACATGCATTAGAATACACAATGCAAGGCAGATAGACAAAGAGAGAGATAGATCGAAAAGGGGAAGGTGTGGAGAGAGAGAGAGAGAGTTTTTTTTTTGGGGGGGGGGTCAAAGGACTGGTGATTCTTTGTCTTAGCCGTGTTGACCTACTGTCGAGATGTCCATGGACGTCTAGCTAATGGGGTCAGCATTAAAGACCAGGCGTCAGGATTACGTTTACATCAACTGTCTTCTGGATAGTGAGAATGAGATGTTTGTCACTGAGTGTAGATAAAAAAATTTTTAAAAAGTTTGCACCGTGATATATATATATCCTGTGTATGTGCAAGAAAGTTCTATTTCAGATCAGATTTAGTACTTCCTTTTTACTGTGACATCATTCATGCTGTTCACTTACAAGTGTCTTTCAGATGTCAGGTGAGAAGTCTGCAGCTTGGGCAGCAGCTCTAAGAGTGTAAGAGTCCTGATATTCAATATGAAATCCTGCCTAAGGGTTCTGTCTAAATCCTGGTGTCCCCCTGGGGCTGTATGTTAAAACAGGCCTGCAGCCCTGTTAAGAAAGGGCTATCTATTGCTTGGACAGACTCCAGCTTCTCTGACCTTGATGTTTGTTTTTCTTGTATCCCCAGACATAAACATGGCTCTCGCATCCAGACACACAGACAGACAGGAAGTCATCCTCTCTGATGTCTTTTTCTTACATCTGGCTCCTTGGTGAACACCGGGGCAGATGTTTTGGGTTTGAAAATGGGTGTGTGCATGAGTACATATCATGCGAACCCAAATGATGTGTGAATTTTTCAGTGTGTATTTCTTCACCCTCACACCTCCCTCCGGCCCTTCCCCTCTCTCATACCTGTCAGACTGGTTCTCTCTCTCTTTCATTAAAGCAAAGCCCTTCTCCTTTTTCTTGACCAGGTAGTATTTTGTTATCAGACGAGAAACCAGACTCCCTTATGACAACCCTTTACCCCGTAGTTCAAAGTGCCAAGATAACCATTCTCTATTTATACCTTTATTGAGGCAAGCCCTTCTCTGCCAGCAAGCGGTCTGGCAGGGAATGCTTTCCATGCTGGACATGCCCTGTTCTCCCCAGGCTCTGGTACTGCTGTGGTCTGCCAAGTTGCAGGGCCAGATTGCCTGTAATAGGCCTGCCATTTCCCTCTCATCATCTGTCAGCACTCTGGATCCAACTGCAGGGTCCAAAGAGGGCTACCACTCTCCAATTAAAAAGGTTAATTTGCCCTCGCCCATCTCTTCCGCCTTCTCCCCTCTACAGCTTGCTATGTCTTCATTAGCACTCATTTGTCTGTTTAGCTTTTCCCTTTGCTTTCTTTTTTATTTCATCTTTTAGTTTCTTTTTGTAAACACTGCTTTACATGAAAGAGGTAAAGATGAATGTCCATTGTCATATTTTTTCTAAGCCGGCAATTTAAAAAAAAAAATTGTAAGTGCTGTTTTTTTTACAGCCTCCTCCGAGCAGTTCAAGTTAAAATCAGCTCAATTTCTTTGCACGCTACGCCCTAATGTCACTTTGATTAAACTGACCAGTGCCAGTGGACGATGGAGGAGATAACAGGAATGGTTCGACATTTTGGGAAATATACTTACTCGCTTTCTTGGTGAGAGGACTGATACCACTTTCATGTCTGTTCTTAAAATATTAAGCTTCCGGCAGCAGCATAAAGACTTGAAACAGCTAACCTGGAGTCCTGTTGTCACGGTGAGGTTGCCAGGAGACTCCATTAAAAACACACTGTGTCGTTCTTTTGAATGGATTAAACAAACATACAAAGTGTTAATCAGTGAACTTTAGAGGCGCTAGTTGGTGTATTTTGTCTGATTTTTGAACAGAGCCAGGCTAACTGTTTCCCTGATTTCCAGTCTTTATGCTAAGCTAAGCTAATCACCTGCTGGTTGGAGCTTCACCTTGAAGTGACATAAGACTGGTATCAATCTTCTCTTGTCAAGAAAGCGAATAAAGTTTTTTTTTAAGTTAGGTGACATCATTCAGTTGCTCACAGCCACAGAGTTACTACTAGTACCTCAATTCTAACTAGCAGCTGTAGCAGTTGTAACAATATGTAGTAAAACTCATAGCGGCCATCACCTCTCCAAACTTTTTTGCTTTGTAAAAATGTCATTAACTCAGAATGCTCAACAGATAGCAGAAAGATACTAGACATTAGAATAATGCTTTGTTGTGGTGTCAGTCCCTTAAGCTTGAGCCAAATCTGAGAGGATGAGCGGTGTGCAAGTGAGACCTGCTCCTGTGGGATACAGAGACACAAGCTTTACTTTCGTCATCTGTGATCTGCTGCATTCAAACAGAATAAGAGGAGATCTTGCCCAGACGGACTGCTTTAACTCCTTCTGCCTCTATCTCTGCTGACGGCCTTTTCCTGTATCCTCTCAGTTCCCTCCTTCTCTCCCCCCCTCACGCCACTAGTTCTCCTCGCTCTATCATCTTTTTATCTGAGAGGCCAAAAGGGGGAAAGGCCTTTGCATATCCCCTTCCTCCTCTTCTTCTTCCTCTCAATTTATCTGAACAAAATGTATATGGACGTATGTGGACATGTCGCTTTGTGAACCCAAAGCCCAGGAAGGAAGCTGCCCCTAACCGCTGCCTGTGCTGCTGCTTTCTGTCAGTTACCGCTGCTGTCAAAGCTCCATCCCTGTGTCGAGCTAACACAGCCAGCAAAGTGTTGTGTGGCTTTTTTTGTGTTTACTTTTGGCTATCTGGGTCTTTGGGAGCAGGATATTGACCAGGCAATTGAGATATAGCATTTGTTTTTAAAGGATAATGTGGTCATTTCCACTTTTTGGCTCATTTTGTTCTTAGCTTGTTTAATTATGGTTTAGATCCTGTTAGACTTTGGACCATTTTATAGTTTTTGGCAAAAGTAATTTGGCAAACCTTCATCCAGAGTTTACAGGGTGAAGATATTTTTCTTACCAAGCAGTGAAACAAAGTTATTGTCAGTAAGTAAAAGAGCATGAATGGATCTATCTAATTATTTTTAATTAAGGAGCTTTGTTTTTTTTTTCAACAAAAAAAAAAAAACTGAATGAGGATTAAGTTTTGTCTGATCACACACAAATAGCAGAAAATATAGGCTCAGACTTACAGTTATTTTACCTTAATAAATCAGTTGTAGCAGCTGCGTCGTCATCTGCTGTTAAGTGTAGTGGCATACTAAATGAAATTGGGGGTCAGTCTTGGTAGTTTTAGTGATTAACATAAGCTAATGACTTGGAAGGATGAACAGGAGGTGGAGATAAAGGGGGAGAGGGGGTGGGGGGGGGGGGGGGGGGGGGGGGAGAGAAGGGGGACGTTGTCTGGCTCCCTCACCGGCCATTAAAGGCCTGCCCCTGGACTGCGAGAGCGGGCCAGTTTCCCATGCACCGGCGGCACAGGCGAGCCCTCTTTGGTTACACAAAATGTCTGCCTGTATGGCCACGGAGAGAGATATTATTAGTGTTATTTCGCCTCCGTCATCTGAGAGCATAGTGCTTTTAGGCCCCCTTGTTTGAGTGGCTGACAGACACTTGAGTTTCTGCAGCAGATTAAATGAAATTTTAGCAGCTTTTTCTTGGGGCCAGGCCATAAAACCGCACAAAGGAAGCAGCTGCCACTAATGTAATCTAGAATGGGGTGCTGCAGTGTAAAGCTGTCCACCACTCTTTTGTTTTTCCCTTCTTCTCCTCTCCACAGCTTTTTACACCATTCTTGACACCCTGCAACTACACCCCTTTCCTCTTCAGATAATATCCTTGTTCTTTCACTGCCCTTAATTCCTCTTTTCATCAGCCACCCCTCTGTGTAACGCAAAGGTGAGGAAACCGGACGAGAACAATAAAGACCATGTGTTTTAAAAGCAAACATATCTTTTTATGTCTTAATATATCTATACTGCAGTGTCAAAGGTACAGCAGATAGACTTTGGGCTGGGTCATTCTCAGGCACTTTCCCCTCCGCCGTATCAGCCGGACATGTATGGAATGAGCGTAGAAGATCTTTACAGTTTGACCTTCCGCAAATTCTCAAAGTTCATTTCTCAGAATGCAACACAAGCAGTCCAATGGGGTCAATGCCCCCACGACCCCAGTGTCAGTCAGAGGTTGTCAGCCCCTCTCAAATTGACAGGGTGGATCTTGAGAACCTGAGTTCATGTTGGCAGTGAGTGGAGTTACATTCCTGTCAGGGCTGTCATTGTCCAAGTGACACGAGAGAGAGAGAGAGAGAGACAGAGAGAGAGAGAGAGAGAGAAAGAGAGCAAAAAGAGAGAGGGAAAGAGGAACTGCAGGGGTGTACAAGAATTCCCAGTAATGAAAGCTGTTTGTTAATTACATTCTTTAATTATTTGGAGTTGACATTTGCATCAGCGCAGCAACATTTTAGCATGTTGGCGGCGCTTTACATTGAGACTCGACTGTTGCCTTCTGTAAATGAAGTTTTATAGTCCGTTAGAGAAGCAATGGCACAAACATCTGGCCCATAAATCTCAGGTGGTGCTGCAGAGTGCAGCCTGAGAAACCAACTCTACCCATCCCCTGATCAGCCATTAATCCAAATTTCCGCACTTCCACACTGACTTATTTATATACGGTTGGTTAGCTGGTAAGCTCTCCAGGAGTGTCGGCATCGCACTGGAAAGTGCTGCTGCACTTATTTAATGCACATGAAAATAAACTACAGTGTTTGTGTGATTAAGTTCTCGTGAGTGTGAAACGTGTGCTGTGTATTGGTTTTGTGTGTGTGTGTGTGTGTGTGTGTGTGTGTGTGTGTGTGTGTGTGTGTAAGTGTGTCTTGCCACTGCCTGTTGTGGAATGTCTGAATTCATGGAGGAGCCTCTCTGTGCAGAGGCAGTGGCTTGGAGATGGACTCAGCCTGCTGTTTAACCAGTCAGCCAGTCAGTCAGTCAGTCTGTACATGCGTGTGTCCTGTCCTGCAGCTGTCTGTGAATAAATCCTTCTGTCACCAAAGGAACACAGGCTTTCTTCACGTATCCTGCTCATGAACGCTTTCTCAGGTCCTGCTGCTCTGTTTTACAGTTTCTCTCAGACGTTTAATAACTATATCTTGAGCGTAAGAAAAGGAATTTATTGCTGCGTTTTTTTTCTGCTGATGATTCTTCGACCTTTGCTCATACACTGGAGAAGTTTGTACCTCGCTGTCTCTTATTAGCTCCGTCTGTGTTATTATTCTAACTTGCTTATCTTTGCTTTTTATGCAGCATCCTCTTAAAGACAGGAGAATTTGTTGTGGCGTAGAACATGTGTATGCTCGCACACATACACACACATGTTTACTTAAACCTGATGACCCAATAGAAATAGCTCATGCCCCCCTTTTGCCACCCGCCTTTTCTGCTCCTCTGCTCTGCCCTCCCTCCTTCCCTCCCCAGGGTAGGTCGCTATAGCCCCCCTTATAAACATAGTGATCTATAGGAGCCCTAGACCCAGACAGATTTTTGGCATGAATGTGCAGGTAGCATTCCAGCACGGTTTGAGATCTTAGGGCCCTAGCCTCGTTAAAAGCCTGATTTATGCTCTACAGCTGGGCACAAAGGAACCTACAGGTTGGCTACCTTAATTAATATCACGCTCGCTACTGCGTGGACCTATGCATGTTCCTGACACACCTCTAGGGAGAATAAGCGGAAGGGTCCGCATGCTGTATTTTTAACAAGCCAGTGACATAGTGTGTGTGTGTGTGTGTGTGTGTGTGTGAAGAAGATGGAACTGAAAAGACACAGGTAGCTGTGTTGGATATAATGTCAAATGATTCTTACAAGGTGCCACGAAGTTAAACTGATATAATGCAGATTTTGTCTTCTAGGGATTTGGGGTGTTCAACCTCTGGGCGGCACTAGGTCCTATTGTCCACCATTTTACCCGCCTCTCATGCGTCGCTATGGTGGCTGATCAGACCACATGTCTTCAATTAGTAAGCAGGAATCTGGTACGGCGAGCCTCGGAGATGAAGAATTGTGTGGAGCGTGGCCTGCCATTGCCAAGCATATGGCCCATCCATCTTATGGACTGTTACTGATGGTAAACGTTACATATAGGTATTAGCTGGCTGCCTTCACCCTGCTCTAAACCTACAGTCTTTTCTCTGGCAGATACAGTACAGACTTGTGCCACTGGGAAAGAATACTGTGCCCTGTAATGTACAATCCAAACTTGACCCATGTGATTTGTGTGGGGTATTTGTCCAAAATAAGGTGTGGCACTTGTTGGGATGAAGCTGCTAGGGTCGTCCTGGCAGCTTTTGTGTCAAGTTCTACACTTCCTCGCTCTGCCGTGTCACTTCCTGCTTCTGTCAGAATGTCTTGAAGGGGCTGAAATAGGGCTGAACAGGAGGCCATTTTGCAATTTTAATCAGGATTTGGAAAGAGTCTGAGTTGAGAAGTGGCCCAGCACTGTTTTCTCCTCCATGAATTAATAATGGCGCAGGAAATGGAGGGCTGGTTGAACGGATAGTGGTCGGTCGGAGCATTGAGGTTCCACTGTTAGTGGCCGTGTCCATGTTACAGGATCAGTGAACTTCATATCTTTGCTTTTACTAGCGATGACACTGCAGTGAATATAACTTGGTGAAATGATGATGTGTGATACTAACATAAAAAATAAATAAATAAATAAAAAAAAGATACACTGAACTTTTGAGAGAATTTTCAGCCACACTTCCACACTTCAGTTCTGCGGTCACCACATGTACACGCAGAACTCTCTCCGCCTCCAAGTTGTACATTTTCTAAGGAAAAAAGGATTTGCGAGCTACATCTGACCTGAGATACCCTTCGATCTAAAGAGTCCGGCTATTGATGCTTCTTTAACCACTCGACCACCGTGTGCGCAGTCACACACACCAGATGGGACGCGTGTTAAACCCTCAGCCTCCACAGCTCCGGGCCACGGGACACTCCAACACACTGGCCCTCTTGTTTTAAAGTGCCATGTCCCTCCACAATGCCTTGAGGCTCATATGCATAACGAGCTGCTATGGTTGGCCCAAGCTCACATGCCCCGGTCCTCTCACCCTGAGGTGGTAGGACAGGGTGAAAAATAACTGCATGTTTAAAACGGCCCTTGTTCACTGGTATCTAAATGATGGCCCGTGCTTGAGAGCTTCTGGGCCTACTCTGTGTGTGTGTGTGTGTGTGTGTGTGTGTGTGTGTGTGTGTGTGTGTGTGTGTGTGTGTGTGCAGGAACAAACAACTGAGGTCAACATTAGTCATAACTTTGTCTTTCCTAACTACTCCACACTTCTGCTTAAAAACCAGGGAACCCCAAAGGTGCACAGACCCTCAAACTGCTCCGCCTGTAGTGCTGTTCCCGCAGAGATTGAGATAACGATGAGTATCCGCATCGGTCTCGCCTCTTTTTCCTTTCCCCGTTCTATGCGTCTCATTTTCTCAGGAAATATTATTTACAGTGACAGAACACCTCAGGCAAAAGTTAGGAGGAAAAAAAAAAAGACTGGCCTGATGGATGGATTTTGAGATCAGCCCACCACTAAATGAGTGGGTGGAGAAGATGAGAGGTGTATCGTGGCACAGGTGTTTTATGGCCAAAGCTAGCGTCCCTTTGAGCTTCAGAGAAGAACGATTTAGAGAAACTATGTGAGTGTGTTTTGTGTATTATAGGCCAAGCATAGAGATTTTAGAGGTAAAAGAAAAAGGGTGAGGGAGATACTGTTTTCATGTGTGTGTGTGTGTGTGTGTGTGTGTGTGTGTGTGTGTGTACGTGTGTGATTGTGAAAGACAGACCCACTTTAACCTCTCTCAGTGCTGTCATCAGAGCATGTTAAGGAAATAGCATGATGGAAGGAGGAGTGACGAAGGAGCATGCAGGCTGCATGAGGGACGGAGAGCAAGAGGGAGAGGCAATGACTCTGTGCTCTAGACACTGAAGTGTTTACTCAGTCCACATAGACTGTGTGTGTGTGTGTGTGTGTGTGTGTGTGTGTGTGTGTGTGTGTGTATGTGCGCGCGCGCATATGTGTGTGTATGTGTGTTACATCAGCTCAGATACCCTGACTGCAGGTCTGTGCCTGTAGATCAGGCGAAGTCTCTAACCCTCACTGCCCACTCTTCCTCTTCAACTTTTCCTCACTCTCTCCTACTCTCTCTCTCTCTCTCTCTCTCTCTCTTTCTTCCCCACTCACTCTCACATTACCCTCCTCTCTTCCAACACTGTCTGTCATTAAATACAGCAGGTTTCATAGTGCCTTCGAGTTTCTATTCTCCCTCTGCTTCTTGTGTCACACGCACTTTTTATTTCATTACTAATGTATGGCTGTTGAACTATATTTATAGTGCATTATGCGTGTTTGTGTGCATGTACATGTTGCATTGTGCAAGTTCATCTACAGTGCACACTGTGTGTGCTGTGAGTCCTGGTTTTGCCTCATATATAACCCTTCTATTCAACTTATGTCAGTCCTTAACATGGGACTCCAGACACAGTACGTGGACAAATGAATAGAAACACCAAAATTATTTTATACTGGTGTAATGTCAAATGCAACCTTTGAGACCATTTCTCAGGAAGGAAAACCTCATGTTTTTTTTAAGTGTCAGAGAATTTGAAAAGTTGTATCACACTTGAACGGCACAGAATCTTCCATAAAAAAAATTTCATTATAATCCTGTATAATCCTGTTTAAGTGTCTATAAACAAGTTAGTTCATTTGTACTTGATAACAAATATGCTGCAGTTCTGCCCCTGCCAGAGGGGAAACATAGAATTATTATTTGGAGACTAAATGAAATATGTAAAGTACATACAAGGCATTCTTGTTCCTTTGTTTTGTGTAAATCTGAATTAATTGTAGGAAAAACAAATGAAGAAGCAACAAGGTTAAAACAGAACTGCAGTTTAGCAGTTTTTGCTCCAGGTCTTTGCATACAAGCGATTCAGAAATGACTGGCAGACATCAGTGTTGTTAAGCTGATGTCATGATGCAGTTTTTCTTAATTCATTTTATAAAAGTGTGAGTGTTTTTATATCTGTCTTACAGAGGTACTGAATCAGTTCTTTAGTCAGTGTTCATTCATTTTGTGACATTTAGCAAACATCTTGTGACATTTCAGTCTCCTTACTGTCTGTGAGCCTTCATTTGTCACTCCTGCTCCTTATTGTTAGTGGAGTTTGACGTATTTTGGTTCAAACTCCTCAGCTTGTCAAATGAAACGGAAACTTAAACCACTGACATGTTGGCCTCTTGTGATTTCTATTCATCTTGTTCAAATATTCACCAGTAACAGCATAGGAAAAAATCTGAGCTCTTTTTTTTGTAAGATGTGTTGTAATGTGGCTGTAATGTGTTCACTTCAGATCTTCATAGTATTTTTCCATGTGGTGTTTGTGCTGCTCTGTCCATCTCCCTGCATGTCTATGAAGACTGAAGAGGGGGAAAGCGAGGAGGTCAGATACAGGGCCCTGTATGCTCCGGTGAAGCCGAATCGCGTCCCAGCAAATGGTATGCAGGCTCATAACGCGCTCCACTCGTCCAATAGCCGGAGACGAAACAGTTTTGACAGTGTCGAATGCCCTGCCCCGGGGGCCTTATCATCCCTCGCTGCTTGCCTGCCTCCCTCCCCTGTTTCTCCTCTCCTGATGCTATCTATCTGGAGATTTATGCAGAAATGTGCAGCTAGTCGACCTCCCTGGTCCCCCTCCATCCTTTCTGCAGGGACGCCAGCCTGTCATAAGCTGAGCTATGCAGAGATAGTGAAGCTGAGGCTGCTGGCCTCGTGTCTCACCGAGGCTATCTTGTCTGTGCACTTCAAACAGGGATGATGCTTGTAAGGAAAGACAGCAGATGCTCTCATCTGAATGCTGCTGCGTTGTGAAAGTTAAAAAAGGCGAAAATGTCCACGCGTTCTGCTCTATTGTATTGTATTCCATTGAATTCGATTCTATTCTGTTAGATTCCTCATTAGCCTACTTTACTATACTCTCCTCCCCTTAAGCTGCAGTTTATTGAGACATATCTTTTCTTTGACAGAACACTTTTCACATTTCCCCTCTGAAGTGCTCAGAGACTCCTTGCCCATCTGGGATATTGCCCGAGTCCAAAAATACTCCTGCTTGATTAAGTCTTCTTATGTACCTGGATATGTGTGCTTAAACTGACACTTGGCAGTTTGCAGTTTCTTTGATTCCACTCCTTTATTTAATACCTACTCTACTGAGCGTTGGCTTTTGTTGACGGCAGTTTGATCCTGTGAAGCGGATCCCAACTCAATAAATAATCTCTGCGGATGCTTACATAAGCGATGGTCCATTTAATTAGACTGGTTAAGCTTAGAAGCCCAGAGGTCTTTTCACTGTACCATTAGAGCTAGGATGAGAAACAACAGAGTGCGGCCTCCCACCGTCGCTGGTAAGCAGAGAGCAAATAATGATCTGCATCAGAGACACGGCTGGCCCAGCCTATTATAAGGTCTGCCGGACCCAGCCGCACCCAAGCACGAAGCTGTCCAGCTGGGCTTAGTGGGAATGGATGAATGGATGGATAGATGGAAGGATGGAGGGATAGAGAGATAGAGAGACAGACAGACGGACGGATGGACGGATGGATGGATGGGTGGGTGGATGGTCAGTTCAAATACAGTTCAACCGAGAAAAGATCAAAGGGAGTAAGGTTACTCAGGGAATCAGACAACGTAGAGCGATTCTAATTTTAAAACGATTGTGACCAATGTGTTAAACACACACACACACACACACACACACACACACACACAAGCACATGAATGCATGCAAACATGGACATGGTCATGTGGTCATCCTCGTTAACAATGGGAATGCATGCCCATTAAAGAAACACTCACACACACGCAAAAGGCGCACGTATATGAAAAAACACACTGACTTCCCTAGCACGTACACACACACACACACACACACACACACACACACACAAACACACACACACACACATACACACATTTGTCTATTGTGTATGGTGCATGCATTCATTGGCCTCGGTGTGGGTACCATCTGTCCATAATGGTTTCTTAGTGGCTCAGAGACGCCCCAGTTCCACTGTTGCTCTTATCAACTTTCAGGAGAAGGAGAGACGGAAAGGAAAGGTAAGAAGTGTGAAAGTCTGATTGGAGACAAAGCCACAGCCAGCAGATTACTTTATACTGGGCACAGTCCCTCAAAGACCACCATGCATCTTTATCTGGAGATCTGCCCCCCCCCCCTTCGTTGTTCATGCCAGTGAGGCTTTTCTTCTCCCGGTGTACCTCTCTCTGTCCCCATCTTTTGCTCTCTGAGCTCCCCACTCTCTCTTTTTCTCACTGCCTTTCTCTATGTCTCCCTCTTCTTTTTTTTTTCTTTCTCTCCATGTGTGATCTGTGTCGTTGTTAGTGGTCAGCTTCTCCCAATTGTGTAATGTGTGACTTCAACACCAGCCAGCATCGCAGGCCCCGGTCCACACCGGACTTGTAAAAGGCTGGGATTTAGGCCTGTTCTATTCCCCTGGCTGCCTCTCTGTTTAGTAAACCGTATTTCCTGCATCCGGCTTTGTCTCAGGGACAAGTGTTGGTCAAACAAGCCTTTTGTCTCTGGCCAGTGGCTCAGCTCACCACAACAAGTCTGGCCCAGGACAAAGAAGTGAGTGTATGAGCCCGGGTGTATGAGCCCGGGTGTGTGTGTGTGTGTGTGTGTGTGTGTGTGTGTGTGTGTGTGTGTGTGTGTGTGTGTGGCTGTGGCACTGAAACACAGACAAACAGAGGGAGATAGAGAAGTAAGGAGGAAGGTCAATGCCAGCCAGCTGCTCTATCAGGTATTCTCACATATGCAAATGGACCCGGAGACAGATCCACAGCATCTCTGTGTTAGACACCCCACCCAACATCCAAATATGAAAGGTGATGAATAATTACAGTTCATTTGTTTGTTCCAAAGTTTTTCCACCAAGGCCTTTGCCAGCTAAGTCAGCTGAAAGTCATGTACGAGAGGATGAAATCAGGAACTGAAGAAGAGCTCTAATGGGAGCCTCCGCTACTTCCCCATCTTCCTCCTCAGCCTCTCCTCTCCTGCCTCACCCTTCACCCCTGTCCAATCCCTGACTGTGAATACCCTAATGACATAAACAGAGTAGTAATCACATTAACGCCAGTTACGGCTGAGGCACTTTTAAGAGGTACTGTATTGACAACCCTCCGTTTTCCCAAGGCACTCACTCCAACACCTATAAACACTTATGAATATTGGCAAAGACCTGCTATTAGCATAATCACTTTTCAGGTGTGTGTGAGTGCTCCTGAGCCCAGGCGACAGATAACTTTGGGAAATGGCAGTGACACGCTGCGTCCGCTTGTGTCTCTCCGTCTCTGCGCCTTCCTCCTCCTCCTCCTCCTTTTGGAAGGCCTGCGGGCTAATCCTGTTAGCTCGTTCCTCCATTAGCTAAATGACCAATATAAGTGAGAGCTGCGTGGTCACACCAGGACGGCCTGTGCCCACTATCAGGGTTGGTCAAGGACAAAACCAAAAAAAAAAAAAAAAATGGGGTCAAGCCAAGTCTGCTAACTTTTAGATGTACGGCTGGAACGGTAGATGGTTTGATTGAGTGATGGAGGGAAAAACAGACAGATGACAGTTTTTTCTTCCTTAGCGCATCATTAACCTGCCATCGCTGGGTCAAGGTCATGGTTGTGTTGGCGTGTGTTGTTTTGTTTGTTTGTGTCAGTGGCTGTGTTTGGGCTGATAGGATAAAGTCGGAAGGGGGAGGTATGGTTATTGTGTGCGTGTGCGTGTGTGTGTGTGTGTGTGATGACAAAGGGAGGGAGTGTGTGTGAGACTGTGTTTGGGGGTTGTGTCCCTAACAATAGAGGCAATCTGCATGAGCAAAGTGTGCATGAATCCTCAGCCTCACCATATTTGCTTGTGTGTGTGGCTTTGTGTGGTCAACACTGCTGTGTGGGACGCTGGTGTGAATATGGAGTCGGCAGCTACAGGCGAACATATCTGCTGTCTACGGTGCCATAATTTCCCCTCTGCCCTTGCGTCAGTTGGTCTTGTTCTTTTTGCATGAGCCCTGGATCATATTCTTTGCCTGATAGCAGTACACTATGTCCGTTAGACACCGTAATAGCTTCCCCCTGCTTTGTGTTGCAATGTGCTGAAATGGCTTTGAAGGAGTTGTTTAAGCCCCCACCCCTTCTACGTCTCTCCTCTGTGCTCTGCCTCTATAGTTCTTACAGTATAGTTCTGCCTCTTTTTTTTTCTGGTTATCGTTCTCCTACTTTTCTGCCCCTGATCCCCCTGCTCCCTCTCACTCTACGCTTTCTGTCTTCTCTCCCCCAAAGTCCCCTCTTTCAGCCCCTGCCATGAAATGGCAGCTAAGGGGTTGTCAGTGTGATTCCTCCTCTCTGCTGATCCTATTTCAAAGGAACCAGGAGATCCAGTATTAGCCTCAGCTCTCCTGCTCTCCAGCCCTAACTCACCACAGACTTGGAGTTACTGGAAGGAGAGAAGCAGACGGAGAGAGCGAGAGGGAGCTCTCCTTTATTCCATTAGAGGACAGACTCGTTTATAAGATCATCCTTCCTCCCTCGCACAGTTCTCTGCTCTTCTATATTAGCAAAAAAGCCTGCAAGGCCATCAAACGCCTTGTCAAAATGTCTTTTCTGCTTTTGAATAACTGTCCCTTTGAGGACAGCTATTAAGGACAATGGTGGCCTTATTTAGGTATCTCTCCTGTCACTGTTGTGTATCTGGGCATGCGTTGGTCTGGCTTGCTGATGCCCATCAATGTGTCCACTGCCTGCATGGGCATAACAATTATCGTCGCTGCTTGTGGCATGAGCACTGTTTGTCAAATGCCCATAGATGGGCTTGTGATTGCATAGCACACGACACGCCGTTTTTGATACATAAGAAAATGAATTGACTGCTGCCTTTGAAGTGCTGTGTTGTGGCTCTCGTGTCCTTCAGAAATGTGGTGGGTTGTCATTAGGAATGTCCCCTTCACGCCACAGTTCTCTCCCTCCTTCACTCCCTTCCTTTTTCCCTGCCGCCTTACTTCTCTCCCTCGGCGCTTTCTTTCCTCTGACGGACGCGGGCTGTGTCTCGGAGGAGAAGACGACATTCGAGCCAACCCCCCCCCCCTTACAACCCCACCACCACCGCCACCACCACCACCATCTCTCTATCTAGTCCTTCACAACAACAGAAAATTCATTTTCCTCCCCATGCATACACACTGTCTGCTCACACATTAGCAGAGGGAAGTGTGTATAGGCTGCAAATCAAAGGAAAGTGAACAGGAGAAGCCAGGTTATTACAACCGTTTTACGAGTGATATGGGGCTTTCTATTTAAAGCCATAAAAACACACATAATCAGGAAACATGCATATAGCCAAACCAATGTAATGGGCACATTTTATTTGTGCTTATGAGAGAGGGAGCAAAAACGTGTATGGGCAAATGGCTTTTTTATGATGGAAAAATTCCATAGTGGGTCAAAGCCCCTTGCAGGTGGCAGCAATTAACTGTAATTTTTGCAGATTGTAATGATCCATAATTTACCAGTATACCCCCCTTCCAACTCTTTTCAGTCAAGAGAAAAAGGTTTGCGTGTAGGTCTGATTGGGTGCACATTTTATGCCGTGTTCTGGTCTTTAAGTGAGATTGTTCAGCGGGGGCACGGTGGCCGTGGACACATGAGATAGAAAGAGGAACCACAAAACACCAATCTGCTCCCTCTATTGCTCATCCACAACATCCCTCTTTTCTCTCCGCGGCCATCCTCTCTTTCTGGCCCTTCTTCACCCCTTTGTCTCTGAGCCACAGCAGGCTTAAAACATGCAAGACTGTCCATCCACCATCTTAGGAATCTCATAGTCGCAACCACACACACACACACACACACACACACACACACACACACACACTCGTCCCATCTTCCTTCTTCCCTCTCCCTTGTTCTCTCTCTCCAGCACAGTATGGCCATGGTTTTTGGGTTCAGTGTCTGCAAATGACTTCAGAAAAATGCCCTCCAGTGAAAAAAGAAAAAAAGAGAAGAAAGGATAAGAAAGCCAAAAGATGAAAGAGGGAGCACATTTGCAAGTGGCGGATGCTTCTTATTTTGCATATCTCTCACTTCTGCTTTCCCCTTCTTCTCCTTTTCTATTCACCTGAGAGGATTTAAATAAATCCATAAAGCATGAAATATCAGAAATAGAAAAGTAATGCATGAAATGCATTTTCATAGACGCCTCCCCACCCACACACAAACACACATACACAATTTTCCCCTTTGCTTCTTTTCTCTGTGAATGTGTGTTTTTTGTGATAAACGCTGGTACAATTTATTAACATGTGACCTCTTATTTGTATTCAGCGTTAATATGCAGCATCAGATACATGTCCCACTTTAGCCTTGCTAATTCTGTAAACAAGGCATTGGAGGGGCGATGAGTGTGTTTAACGAGATTAGGCGTGCATTGTCAGGCAAATCTCAGGTCAGCGTGCAAGTGCTATTGAAAGTCAATTATTGTTTGAAATATTCCTGTCTTCTCAACTGTGTAAATTGTGTATTTGCTGCCTGAGATACCTCTCATGATTGTTTTATTCATTCTTTTGTTGAGTGTACACCCACTGCAACGTAATGTTGCTTTGATGAAATATAAAAATGCATATTTAATCTTTCACATATGTTATAGTGCAGGATCTCAGGTTTTTGTAATAGCATCTTATAAACAGCATTGTGCAGCGTGTTAAGATTCTTACTCACAAAATTAAAAAGGGAGCTTTATTTAGTGTTAAAATTATTTTCATCCAATTATGCCATTTCAAGATTATTAAAATCTTTGAAAGCTTCTATCTGATCACAGTCATTTCGGTTTGAAAGAACCGGTGATGTAACGCACGTCAGGGTGTATCAAAATTAACAATGAACCCCTCAAATGAAATGAGCTTGCTGTTAAATTGTGCCACATTTTTTCACTTGTTGATGATCATATTGGACATTTTACATATTTTAAAAACTCACATGCATCATTTTATTTGATGATGGTTCGCAATGATGGTGTTAATCACTTCTTCTGTTATCAGGAAATCTTTTTATGATTTTATCAGGTTGATTAAAATTTTTGTTTCTCTCTGCTTGTCCCTTTCTTTGTCAGATAAAGATGAGCCCAGCAGCTACACCTGCACCACGTGCAAGCAGCCCTTCACCAGTGCCTGGTTCCTGCTCCAGCACGCCCAGAACACCCACGGCTTCCGCATCTATCTGGAGAGCGAGCCTGGCAGCCCCCTCACCCCCCGCGTCGCTGCAGCTCCTGGGATGGGTGGTGACTGTGCCTCCTCCCAGCCTCCCCTCCATGCCGTCCACTTAGCTGAAGGCAGTCCTTACAGCCTCCTGAGGATGCCGGGCTCCGGGTCTGGTCGGGATTCAGCGTCCACACCTCGTGAGGGTCGCTACCCCCGGACCCCGCCGCTGTTCAGCCCTCCACCACGACACCACCTCAGCCCCGATGACTTGGCCCTGGCAACTCACCATCCCAGCGCCTTTGACAGGGTGATGAGGCTCAACTCAGTGCCACTAGAACCGCCTCCGACCATGGACTTCTCCAGACGTCTACGTGAGCTGGCTGGGAACGCCACCGGCGCTTCCCCACCTCTCTCCCCTAACAGGCCCAACCCTATGCAACGGCTGCTGCAGCCATTCCAGCCAGGTTCTAAGCCTCCATTTTCAGCTACACCCCCCCTCTCCACCTCTCAGTCACCTTCTGGCTCACGTTCCACCCCCAACGCCGTATCCAATGCAGCGCAGCCGGGCACACCTCTCAAGGCAAAGTCTTGCGAGTTCTGCGGGAAGACCTTCAAGTTCCAGAGCAACCTAATCGTTCACCGGCGTAGCCACACGGGGGAAAAGCCATTCAAGTGTCACCTCTGTAACCACGCCTGCACCCAGGCCAGCAAACTGAAACGACACATGAAGACGCACTGTCAGAGCAAGTCGTCGGCGCTTAACGCCAAGTCAGATGACGGCCTCTCGACCGCCAGCTCCCCTGAACCTGGCACAAGCGATCTGATGGGCAGCGCCACAGACGCCCTCAAGTCAGTGGTGGCCAAGTTCAAGAGTGAGAACAATGGCCTGATGCCCGAAAATGGAGAAGAGGAGGAGGAGGAGGAGGAGGAAGAGGAAGAGGAGGAAGAGGAGGAGGAGGAAGAGGAGGAGGAAGAAGAGGAGGAGGAGGAGGAAATTGAGAGTAAGCCTGGAGTGGAAGAAGAAGAGGGAAGGAATGACTATCGTTTCAGCCTGCGGCTAGAAGGTGCTCGCCACCACCAGAACAGCGAGGCCCTGCACCCACGCCGCCGGAGCTCGTCCCGGGAACCCGCTGATGAGGAGTCGGCCATGGAGTCAGACCGGGCAGAGGACGGAAGCACCACTACCGTCAATGGCCTGGGACCTCTATCCACTGACAACCTGTCCCGGAAGCTTCTGGGTGGAGGGGTCAGTCCCGGCTCCCTCAGTCCCCTGTCCAAGCGCATCAAGGTGGAGAAGGACCTCGACCCCCCCACGCCCACCATCCCAAACACAGAGAACGTCTACTCCCAGTGGCTCGCCGGCTACGCTGCCTCACGACAACTCAAGGACCCATTCATCAACTTTACAAGTGGGGACTCCAGACAATCGCCCTTCGCCTCCTCATCTGAGCACTCGTCAGAAAACGGCAGCCTGCGCTTCTCCACCCCACCCGGCGAGCTGGACGGGGAGCGGGCCGCTTCAGGACGCAGCGGCACCGGCAGTGGGGCCAGCACCCCCCACGGCGGCAGCGGGAATGGCAGGCCGAGCTCCAAGGACGGCCGCCGGAGTGACACTTGTGAGTTTTGTGGAAAGGTGTTCAAGAACTGCAGCAACTTGACAGTGCACCGACGCAGTCACACTGGAGAGCGGCCCTACAAGTGTGAGCTGTGCAGCTATGCATGCGCCCAGAGCTCAAAGCTCACCCGCCACATGAAGACCCACGGACAGATGGGCAAGGACGTGTACAAATGTGAAATCTGCCACATGCCTTTCAGTGTATACAGCACTCTGGAGAAACACATGAAGAAGTGGCACAGCGACCGCCCTCTGGCTAATGACATTAAGACTGAATAGGCAAAGAGCGGCGTGCTGGCAGCTCTCTCTCTCTCTCTCAGCTCCACTGGCTAAAAAGCGACCCTGGCTAACTAGCTGATAAGTGAGGGGAAAGGACAACAGGGTTAGACACCAGTACACAGTACAGCCCTGTTATGATCCCCGACTGGAAAAAGCTGAATGCATGATCCATCATTGGGGCAATACTATTGCATCAAACGCAAAACTTTTTGAGCCTTTCTATTGTGCAATAATTTCCACGTTTTGTATTTTTTGTAACTGGACAGCATGCTCGGTGTGTTTTGGCTACTTAGAGAGAAAATTGTCCTCGGCTGGTGGGTTTGGTTGTACATGTGTTGCTGTTGATACTTTTGATTTCTTCAACATAGAAAAAAAAAAAACGTTAGTTATGAGAACCCATGCTGCATACAGTACCTACTGTTTTACATATCATGTACAGTTTTGTGTTGGAACATAGTTGGACAGTGTCATATTATCAAAACATCAAGACAAGCAGGGTCACATGTAAAACTGATCTTTGTGAAAGATTTTCCATGCAAGATTGAGATAAGAGATATATATATAAAAAAATTGGGCTGCCTATGAAAAGCTGGGCACTGGCGCCATTAAATATTTCTTTTACAAACAGCAATGAAATTAACAATATGGTGTGAAATGACAACAAAGAGTGCCTTGGATATTTTACCTGCATTAGTTAATCCTCCTTTTTGCTATAAGCTCGGAGTTTCAGCTATCGAAGATTACAGGACATTTTTGTGCACATATGGAATAAGCAGGTACTTGCATCAAGCGCCTGTATGACCCTGTCGTTTTGTGATTTAGCAGAGCATAAGGAACCAGCTGAAACAAAAACGAAAAAAGAAAAAAAAGATGATGTGTATCTCTGGTAAATCATTTATCTGCCTGACTCATGTATATTGTTATTCTCCAGATTATGATTCTGTTTACTGGCATGTTACATGCTAAAAGAGGAGTAGGAGTTTGGTGTGTAGAGTTTTTGATTTAGGTGTTTATTATTTTCTGGTACATGTGTACCATACTGAGAGGGTACTCTGACGAGTCGTTTTAACCAACTTAAAGCTCTTAATTTTCCAGAGTGTTTATTTTCTTTGAAAATTAAAAGTTTGCAGGTTTTTTTTTTTTGTTTTTTTTTTTGTAAGTAGCACAGAATTATGTTTCTTCGGTGTCAGCCAGGCAGGCAGTGTAGCCAGCAGCCACTTGAAGACCACAGAGTGGGTTTTAGTTGTTCTAAGCCAGACAGATTTTGGGTGTGGGTGGGGTGGGGGTTTCGGCTGGGTGTATGAGGGTAAGGGGTGGGTGGAGGGTCAGAGTAGTGGGTGGGGAGTGGGTTGACCAGGTGTCTCTACAATTCAAATGTTTATGTCCTTATAGCGCTTATTCTCTTTACTGCATTAGATCTTAGAAACCCTTAAGTAATCTGAAAACTTTTTTTATTAACTCACATTGGAAATTATCTTAAATCAAAAGTCAAGAATCAGAATTTAGCAAAAGAAAAAAAATAACTTTTTTTTTATCAACAAAGTACCCCTTCCACACACGTTTTTAAGAGTAAAATGTTCACGCTTTGTGTTCTTTTGCGTTAACATGCTCTAGACCTCATTGTGGTAGTTGTATCTTTATCTCCATCCCCTGTCGTTGTTGATGATATAGCACTTGTCACTCTGCCTTGGATTCTGTATCTGTCTCTCTAATCGGAGGTACAGTGGTTGAGTATAAAATAAGGGCCGGATTTCAGATCTGGTACTACCTACGTGCACTGCTCAATTTTCCCAGTTTACAGTTGGACGCTCAAGGGAAAACTTGCTCTTATGCTGACAGATTAGTGTGGTGTCATTGCTTTGCATTAAAAACAGAACAGAAAAAAAAAAGAGAAAAAAAAAAGAAAAAAAGAGTCGAACTAGAAACTGTCGCCAGCCATGTGTCCTCCTGAGAGCTGAACATCAGTTTGGCCTCTCGGGGGTATCAATGCAGGAACCGCCATAGAAATATCCTGCTTCATACCAACTATAGAAATATACTGCTCATTACAGAAAGATAAAAATTCTACAAATTTGATTTAAAAAGATAAGTAAATTGTGTTGTTGATTTTTTTAAAGTAACACGTCGATATCTTTTGGGGAGAACCTTATTTAAATTTTGTTTAAATTTTTTATTGTTTATTGTTGTTTCTCTTTTCTGTCTTGGTGACATCCGGCACTTGATCACTATGTAATGAATTGTGATGAACATGTCTCTCATCTTTTTTGCCTTTACTATACACAAGTCTTCAGGTTGAACAAAAATTTGCATTGGGGAGAGATTTATGATATATAAATATATAGAGAGAACTTAAAACACATAGGAAAATGCACACTCATGTAAGTTCCTATGTTCAAAACACATTTATGGTCTACTTTTTTCCTGTATTTAGAATGGTATTTGAAATTAATGTTCACTTAGTGTAGGCACTTATAGTATTTATGTTGGAGCCTGTATTTTTAACTGTTTTGCCTGTACTCTTTAAAGGTTTCAATGTACCCTTTTTTTCTGTAGTGAAAAAAATCCCAACAAGCTGCCACCGTATATTTTCTTAATTTGGCAGGATAATATAGTGTGAATAATTTGTATGCTTGAAAATAAAATGTTGTGGTGTTCCCCAAGGGTGAGAGGTCATGTAATGGCCTTTTCAGGCAGTCCCGCTGGAGTGACCACAATGAGGTAAAAACAGGTGGTTGTACATATCTTTTTAGTTTGTTTTATATATTTTTCTCTCCTGCCATTTTATATGCAGTAATACAAGCTATTGTTGGGTTTTCTCGGTAGCCAAATTTTTACTGTCCTTGAACATGTACCACCTGATAACATTCCAGCCGTTTTTGAAAAAGACCTTTTGTCATATGCAATCAATCCAACATCAATCTGAAAAGCATTTTTTTTTTTTTTGCTACAGGTTTTTTTTTTTTTTTTTTGTTATCTTGAATTTTGTTTTGTCATTGCCAAAAGAGCCATGGTGCTTTGTAATTTAAATATGGTACATGTCATATGCAAGGCATATTCTAAATATAAGTGAAATCATAGAAAGAAAAAGGTTTGGTACATGTTATCATTGCTGATGGTATTGAGGTACATTTAGGTCTTCAGCCTGATTTCATCCTGTGTTCTGTATTTACTCTCAAGCTATTTGTTCTGAACTGAACTTGAAGTTGACCTACGGCATTGGTCGACATTATTTATTATGACTATACACACACACACTCTGTTCAGAACAGAGTCACTGCAAAACAAATCAGTTCATTTTCCTCCCTCCTGATGAATTGTGATGGCTTAATTTCTCTGTTTGATGACCAAAGGTCATTGACCAACATTTATGAGTTCTTGCTCGACTTACAGATTTTGTTGTTGTTATTTTTCAGTTACGGAGATGCCACTCTATTTTCAGCTGTTGTCTGCATTATTCTCTTCACTTGGCCATTTTGTCTTGAAAAAAATAAAAAGTATTACATACATATCTGAATGTGGTGCTCTTCTTTCTTTATTGTGATCTGTATACTCACGGTGTCAGTGGAAATGTAACACTATATATGAGACTATTCAGTGTAGAATGAACCAGCACAACACACACTTAACACATGCTACATTGTGCTTAAGCACACTGTGAGTATATTTGTTTGGATGTATGGCGCCCAGGTGTGTTTGCATGGCTCAGCCTGAGTCACCCGTCATGGGGGTGGAAGTTCACCACCATATCTCTGGTCTGTGGCCTTGTCAGGTCAGCTAAGTGTCTGTGTTATATCTCAAACAACCCTCCCACCC
>NW_019525231.1:2166703-2168888 GCF_002814215.2 Seriola lalandi dorsalis | reverse complement strand
TTTTTTTTTTTTTCTTACCATACCACCCTCTCAGCCTTTGCTCTGCCTTCGTGTCTCTTTTTCTCCTTTTCTCTTTTTTTTTTTCATCACGCTGTATCTAACTTTATATATCCTCCCCGGTCCCGGTCTCTCTCTTTTCTTCCGACCTCTCCCTTCCCTGTTTCCTCCTCTCCCCGCTGAAGCACTGGAGGGCAACGTGACAGACTAATCGCTCTCCTTGTCCGAGCCTGGCGCTGTTTGCCTAGCAGGGCCAGATTAAAGTTCACAGATAGAGAGAGGTTCCTGCTTAGGCCAGGTGTTGACAGTTAAGATAAAGCAGAGTTGCAAGGAAGTGGGGGTGGCTGGGTGGGTGTTGTGAGTGAGAAATGTGTTAGCCTGTGTGTGTTCTCGCACATATACGCACTTACGATGTTTAGGAGGGTGGATACCCCTACCCCCCTTGTCTCTCCCAAGTTCAATGTCAAGAGAGCAACAATGCTCTGGCCCACAAATCCCGCCACCAAACAACCCATGCATAGCAGACATACTTTTCCCATAGCAGACTCTTGGCCCTTGCCTACCATCCCCTGCCCCCTCCTCTTCCTCCTCATGTAGACATATGTCCTTAACTCGTAACTCGTGGTGTCTGATTGAAAGGAGAGTTTTCAAAAAGTTGTCCGTGCAGGGAATAATGCCCACAGTCCCGCTTGAATAGCTTTCTTCGTCAAACTTTGTTTTTCATTTGCAAAACAAGATGTTAGAGAAAATGAAAAGTGGTATTTTTGTTACACTAATTTCTAGCAAATCTTCGGGGGATACACTGATTCTCTGTTGAAGGGCAAGAATTTATTAGTTCATTATGCTAATCGAAAGTAGTTCACAAACACTCATGAAAAGATAAAGATCCCCCCCCCCCCCCCCCCCCCGCCTCTCTCCTCTCTCTCTTTTGCTTTTCCGTTCCTCCCCTACTTCACCTCTCTCTCTGTCCTGACTTGCCTGTGTGTTTAAAGCAGGGGAGGCCTCCCAGGCATAGCTGGGGAAATCCTGTCCAGGAGAGTCGGCTCGTTGAATCGACTCTCTAATCCTCCTAATATGCCACTTCTCCCTGTCCGCTGCTTCTCCCTCTATTCCTCTGCCTTCCTCCTCTTTGTCGCTACTGTCTCCTCCTCGCGTCAACTGTCAGCGGATCATGTCTCTTCATCTCTCCTATCCCTCCGTGTCTCCTGCATTCTGTCCCGCTCCATTTCTTTGTCCATTCCACTTCTTCTAGTTCTTGCCTCTGTTTCAGGCTCATTTTTTCTTGGGTCCGAGCCCGTCTCACGAGTGTCAGTGAGTAGAGGAAGGCTGAAGAGCAGAGATGGAGAGGCAGACTGCAGCTGTGCTGTGGTGCAGTGAAGAGGGGGCCTCGTCCGGGCTCCTTGGAACAATATAAAAGCACTAATCACCCAGGACAGCTGACACCCAGTGCCTCACACATATACACACTGTGCCTCTCACACACACACACACACACACACACACACACATACACACACACACAAAGATCTGAGGATTGTCAGTACAGGGTGGAAGGCGAGGAGCTCTGCCCAGACAAGACTTACAGGTCTGGCCCGGCTAGAAAACAAAGTCTGTGTTTTGTCTATGGGCAGTGACGCTTCGGGGCTGAAAGTGATTTCTCACAAACATGCACATACGCACATATAGTGTGCCTATGCATACACACACTCATAGCTACTGTACAACAGACATGCATGCATGCACACACATGAAAACTTAAAAGGCCTCTGAGCACACAAGAGTATACAGGCAAACTTCCCCTCATGCACGTTTGTACGCAGACACAGAATCAAACACACATGCTGATGCTGGAAACCACATAATGGATTGGGTGCATGCACGCTCACACACACACACACACACACACACACACACACACACACACACACACACACACACATAGACACACACGTGCATACACAAAAGTGTCTTCGGGAATGTGACCTTTTCCCAAAAGCCTCCCTTTCCTGCCCCGGCTCCCCTCCCCCTCTGGCTGTGTGAAGACTGAAGGGGTCAAGGGTCAGGTTTTGGGGGGCTGGAGATTAGGTTTCACATGACTGAGCACCTTTGTTGGGGCAGGCCGGCAGAAAGGAAACGTCCAGGAGGGTAGCTGTGTCTGTCTGAGGAGAGAGCGAGAGAGAGGGGAGAG
>NW_019525231.1:2158516-2166683 GCF_002814215.2 Seriola lalandi dorsalis | reverse complement strand
GGGGTAGAGGGATGGATGGAGGGATGAGGCTTAAGTTGAAGTTTGGTCAGGCAGAGGCGGCTGAAGTTGAAGTGCAAGAGCGAGCAGGAAGTTTTTTAAGGAGCAGCGAGGGAGAGGAAGAAGAGACAGGGAGTGAGAAAATGTGAGAACATGAAAGAGAAAACCAGAATAACCTCACCCGCATTCCTCACCCTATAGCTCTGCTAGCCTTTCTCCTTACACCTCTCCCTCTTTTAACTCGGTCTCCTTCTCTTTCTCTCTCTGACCATGTGGCTTCTGTGTCGGGCTGCGGCCAGCCAGTGTCCTCATGCAGTGCCTGCTGGCTGTGCCGATCTCCCCCATGACCACACAGCGAGAAGAAAGCCCCAGCCAAAATAGTAAACTGGATCACAGCAGAATCCAACCCCTCCTTCTCCTCCTCCTTCCCCTTCACAACATCTGAGTCGTAGTCTGCCCGCTAGACAATATGTGCTGTAACTGGCAGTGAAAATCTTGGCAGAGACCTGGATTACCTCGCTTGTGAAGTATTGCTTTAAATGTCTGTGTGCGATCTTTTTTTTTTTTTCCTACTTCTCAGACATAGAAAGAAGGATTTTAACGACATGCAACAGTTTCAACTAAATGAGTCACAGAGGTGGGACTGGTACTGCTGATGGCTTCCAGATAAGGTGAAAACTTTGACCCTGGAGTGAAAAAGAAGGACAGGGGGTGAGGGGTGAGGGGGAAGGAATGTCTTGAATACAGCGGCGACCATAATTGAGTGGCCTCTTTTTTGTTTCATGGTGCACAATCAGATATGAGCCCTAGGTATTGCCTTTATTACTGACCTCTTGGACGTCTGACATTCCTTCACACTCCCTCTCCAGTGTCACAAGTGTTTGTACAGCTTTGTGTGTGTACAGTGTGTGCGCACTAATACATAAGGGCCAGCCTTGTGCGGGTCAGCGCTATTTCAGTCAAAGCTGCACTGTACAGTATCAGTATGTGGTTGGTCTAATCGCTGAAGGGGTTTCCTTTGGCACGCTGCAGGGGTGGCTCATTCCAGAGCATGGGTGTTGGGGGAGAGGGGAGGGTCAGGGGGTGAGGGAGGTGGGGCGGGGCAGGGGCAGGAGATTCCACAGGCCGACTGATCTGACCTTGAACCGCGGGGGTGTGGAACTCAGAGTGGCACCATGTTCTTACTGTGACAGCCTCGGTGCTCGGCCACGAACAGAACACACCGTGTTTACACCTGTGTGTTAAATGTGGATAAACGTGTGCACAGGGGTGGTGTGCACTCACATGCATGCACATGGCGGCGTTAGTGTATGCTTCTGGTCATATTTGAGTGTGTGTGTGTGTGTGTGTGTTCTCCAGGTGCAACGCCGCTGGCAGAATTTATATGACCAGTAAAACAGGGTCATATTATCAGTACCCTCTGACTTGTGTGTGCTTTTCAACGTACCTGCATGTGTGTCTATGTGTGTGTGAGCTGTATGCTGTGTGCGCAGTGGGAGACAGTAGGGCGCCTGTTTACTGTCCTGTGAATAAAGAGGCAAAGTTCATCATCTGGCCTCTTTATGCCACTATATTTCAGCGTCAGTGAAGGCTGGACACTAACTCAGCAAATACATCATTTATAGCTTGTAAACTATGTCACGCATGACAGTTGGGATTCTCAGAGTGATTGACTTCAGCTGACACGTAACTGCACTATATAGGAACTGTCTTTTTTTGGTATGTATTGCTATTTTTATTCCAGTCTTTGAGGCCTTGCATCCAGGGTTGTAGCTGCCACTGAGGACATAAAGGTCATGTTGGATTTTTATAAAGGCTGAATCTTTTTAAAACAATGGTTCAGGTTCAAGATGATAGATGAGCAAACAAAAGAGATATAATATGTTCATTTGTGGTGGTAGTGGAATTTTGTTACCTTCGGACGGTGACAGAATAGCTGTTGGCTGCTCATTTCCTTACTTTATGCTAAGCTAAGCTAATCGACAGCTGGCTATGAAGCCATGAATTTACCGTATAGATGTAAGAGCTGCTCTAAAATGCTCTAAATTTCTACTGTTTTAAGGCAGTAAAATTAAATGAAATGATATTCACTTCTACACTCTAATTACTTTCATTCTTTCCAAAGAAATGTTACATATCAAAAATAAAAATTTGGTGGTGTGGGGTGGGGTTTTACTGAAGCTATGACTTCAGCGGCCCAATATCTCTAAGTATTATCCAATGCCAACGGTCGGTGCAGGGTTTTACCTTTACGGTAGTTTCACTGAAAGGCCGCCTCTCCTTTACGTCATCACATTCACACAGTTACACACATTCATACCTGGAGGCTTCCTAAGTACAACCACAGTCTGACCTGCTGACCACTGAGCAGCTTCACTGCTTGTTTTTTTTTTTTTTTTTTCACTTGTCCTCACCCAGATTTAATCCTGCTGGTCCGGGGATTGAAACGTTGAAACAGTGACACTCCTGTCACGAGCTCTCTAACCTTCAGGTCACCGTAGATGTAGTGAGGTGAAATGTGAAGGTGTGGTAGGCAGGGTGGTGCCCCTTTAATGTCCACTATCATTCACTACCTTTAACCAAACCTAACAATACCTCAACCGTCACTTATTTGCCAAAACCACAATCTTCCCCTGACTCTAACCACACCACGGCTGCCCTGCACACACATGGTGGAAAACAACAATTTTAAAATCATCAGCATTGGGTGATAAAAATGTTCTTGAAAGTATTCCATTTGCAGAATTGTTGGATCCTGCTCACGTGTATAGATGTTTACATATACGTCCTTTCTCTATCCTTTCTTATCTATAATTACCTATATGTATTCCCATGTGGATGTCCTTTCATGTGTGCGTGTGTTTAAGGTGTATACGGCCGCTCTGACCCTCCCTGTGGGGGCCGGCAGAGCTCTCTGAGCCGCTCCAGCTGCTGCAGGGGTGACAGAGGCTAAGTCCGGCTGAGGTCGAGGGGCGAGAGGGCTCGGGAAGTTTCTGGAAGCTTCTGAGAACTGCCGCGCCACTCCTGGTTCACTCCTGGTTCACTCCTGGTTCATTCCTGAGGCCCTGGGGTCAAAGAGAGCAGGATAGGGGGGAGGGAAGAGGGGCTGCAGGGCCATGGTCACATGCTTGACCTGACAGACTGACCTTATTACACCCTGCACATACTTCCTTCTCTCTGCAGTATTTACAGTTGAACTTGTATGTTTTGGAATTTTTTTTTCTACTTACCTCTGAGTAAACAAAGTGTCAGAAACAAAGAGTATGTGTCTGAGTCATAGAAAGAGGGAGCGTTAGAGTTTGTGACATATCCATATTTGGTGTTTTATAGACTTTCTCGTAGCTCATGCTGTTTTCTCTTTCAGACAAACACACTTGTTAGTCTTGAAAATACACTTTTACACCCTCATCCACACCTTTTCCTTCCTTTTTTGGTCGTCAGTCGCCAGCCTGTCCAGTTAACTTTCAGAGCATTTGCCGAGACGTTGGCGTCCTGCAGGATGGAGCTCGCAGTTGTCCAAAGTACTCCAGGGGGTTGCAAGAGTGCAGTCGACTCTCTTGGACCAGGCAGCCTCTAATATTCTGGTCTTTATGGGGCCAACCGGTGGTCTTTAGTGGGGACACATTCATTGTGGGCCTCCTGTCTTACAAAGCGCTTGTCAGTCATTGTGCTGAACTTGTGTTGTTTCTATGCAGTGCTCGGCAGCACAGCTGTCGTCAAAAGACCCAGGGCTACTCTACCCTTGGCTGAAAGAAACAAACAAACAAAGCCGTAAAACAAGAAAATGAAAGACAAAAAAGGGTCACAAATAATGAGTGTACAAAAACCATCTTGTCGAATTGCACCTTGGGAGCCTGTCTTCAGGAAGAGTGAGGGGTAAGAAGCTTCTGAGCAGACCAGGGGCACAAAGGGACTTGGCCCCTCCTGTGTTACTGTTAGCCAGGCCCTTTGGATGAACTTGTCTCCTTTCAGATGGCGCTCTTATGCCCAGGTGTGTCCTTGTGTGTGTTTGCGCGCGGCGTTTGTGTGTGTGTGTGTGTGTGTATCCACAGAACTGACATCTCTTTGGCCCCAAGTGCTCCATTGAAAATAAGACGGAGAGCGGAGCGAATGAAAAGAGATAAAGTGCAAAACAAGGATGAGAGGAGGAATAAAAGAAGAGTGGCTTCCTTGCTTTTCAGGGCAAGGACAATGTTCAGGCCTTTCTCCCACGCTCTGTACAACACTCTCTCTGCCCCCGTGGTCTACTTAGTGTCCAAGACCATCAGTTTATATTTTAATTTATTGAAAGGCGTTCAGTAATTTCATTTTCCGTAAGCAGCTTTCTGCTGAATATATCAAGGAGAAAGACACCCTTTCATAAATATGTAAAGTGAAAATTACAAATTGTTGTCATTATAAATGTTGACATATTTTCCTTATTTTTTTTAAACATAAACCGGCAAAAAATGTGATATATTTATGTATAGAAAACACTTAAATACATAATAGTCGCCTCCACACCTGATATTATTGTCTTAATCCACAAATTACAGATCTGACACTTCATAACTACAGTGAACTTTTCTTTTTTTTGTGATATTCATGACTAATATTCTGCCCATACTTTCCCAATATTGCAATCACCCTGTAGATCTCCTGGGTTGGGTAGCCAGCCAGCCGGCCAAACAGCCATCCAGACAGGCCAGTGAATGGCTCGATGCCAAGGCCAATTGAGAGGTGCTGCTGTGGTGGAGAGCCAGAGGGGAGATGGTCATCCATTATTCATCACTAAGCCAAATAATCCCCAACAGAATTGGTCTGGTCTTGTCTGGCCCAACGGTTGGGGAATGGATGGGATGGTCCGGGGGGCAAGAGGGGAGGGTTTTTTGGGGGGGGCTGGGGGGATGGCAGGTTTGAGGGTTTTTTCGGGGGAGGTTTAGTAAGATCTTTTCGGGGGGCCGAAAGGGGGTAGCAAGCTCTCTGTAAGGGGTGGGAGGGGGGTTCTTTGAGGATTAGATGCAAATATGTCTTTGATAGCTTTCACAGTCTGGGAGTCCCATTCTGTTTATGGATATTCATATTAAGTCTAATCTTTGGAAACAATCCCTGGCATGGACGAGTGAGAGGCTGCTGGGACGGGGATGGAGCACAGAAGCAGCAGGGGGTTCTGGGGGGATGGAATGGACCTGAATGGAGTCTCCCTTGACCCAGATCAGGGGCAGGACCAGCAGAAACATGGTGTGTGTGCGTGTGTGTGTGTGTGTGTGTATAGATGCATGTGTGTGTGTTTGTGTGTGTATGTGTGTGTGTGTGTGTGTGTGTGTGTGTGAGGGAGAACCAAGAAACAACGACCCCTGGTCCTATCATCCAAGAGCACTGATGTATAAATATGTAACCAGAAACACACTTACACGCACACACAAACACACAAACACGCATGCACAGACAAAGCGATGGCACTCCATCAGTGTCATGGACAAATAAGAGATTCAGACACAATAAAGCCTTCACCTTCTCTCCTGCTCTCGCTTTCTCTCTTTGTGACTTATCGGTGTGTTTGTCCTTGACACGGATCCATGTCACTGTTTTGTCTGTACATTTCTCCCTGCAGGCAGCTGCTTTCAGAGCACAGATCACACTGACGAAGAAGAAGAAGAAGAATAAGAAGAAGGAGAAGGAGAAGAAGAAGAATAACAAGAGGGCCCTTCTCAAGCTTCTCTTGTGCACTGCTTTTCATCAACAGCCATGACATTTGGTCCCAGGAGTTTGCTTTTATAAAACTCTATTCTGCTGTTTGCCACTTCTAAAGCAGAACAGGTGAGGGTTACCTGCCTTGCTTAAGGGCACACAGTGAGTAGTAAAAGCAGTGCTACAGAGAATGGGATTGGATACTTTGGCATAGAGCCAAGTGCATCACCTGGTAACCAGTGTTACCTGCCCAACATTTCCCTGACAAGTGTTTGATGTATCTTATAGAAAACTCCAGATGATGTTCTGACTTTTTTTTTCTGATCACTTCTTCTATGATAGTATATATATATATATATATATGGTCGACAGCATAACATCCTCCATTTCACCATCTCCTGTTTGTTTTTCACAGCCTCACAGCAAAATGATGTAATATAATGTAAATTTTTGCTCCTTATCTATTATTACTGATCAGTGCTTCTAAGTTCGACACCTTGCTCATTACTGTAATTCATCTCTATTATGAAACTAATTGCTAACAACATATACCGTGCAACAAGGGGGAGAAAGATCAGTTTAGTTGCTTGCACATGAAAGCAAAGGTCCGCTCTCAGATGCACAGAATCAGGAGCAGTTTAGGAGAAGACGTAGCCGTGTTAGTGAGAGCGACGCTGAAAATGAGACAAAGCAAAAGCAAAACATTCTCATTACCCTGGTGTATCCTTATGCTTTCAATTTCACGCAAGCGTGTCATTTCTGTATGGGTTTGAATGAGAATAAACAGCTTACTGCTAAACACAGGAGAGAGTGCAGACGGCCTGACCTTATACACATGTCTGCGTCACCTTCAAATTAATCATAACCAGCCAAATTCAGCCAAGTCAACATTCAGAATAACTTGATGACAGTTATAAAAATGAAACACATGTAGATCGATGTGCAAGATGCCAGTTAGATGAATCAGTGTCGTTTACATCTCTTGTCTGGTGTCCCATATGCAAATGTGATAGACTATGTACATATATTGAATTTCCACACAAATAAAATAAAAACATATGTGTAAAAATTATATATACAACGTATTAGAAATTGGAACAATTTCATAAATTTACATATTTCTTTAGCCCATACAAATATGTATATTTATGCATGTATGCTTATATTGTAGACATGTGTTACATAAATATATATCCTTCCCAAAGCTTGTCAACATATGTTGATATTATATACAGGGGATTCCAAACGTCTGCTGCCACTTTCCCGGGATGAGAAGATAGACATGTTTAAAATGAATGAGAAATTAAAAAGAAAAAACATACTATATAGAATTGTTATATTCAGACTGTTTTAATAAACTTGCATATATACATTAAATATATATTGTTGACATATATGGTCGCAACATGTTCTACCATATAAAAATTCCATCATATAGATATTTTTAATGTATATACAAATTTTACAATGATACGTGTTGTAAACTTATATCGTCATATACCCAGAGGATACACATATGTAATAGAAACATATCCCCTTATAGGTGACATATATGGCAACATCACTCTTGATATGGTGTAATGTAATGTCATAGTACATTTCTGTATGGGATTAAATACTGGCAGTCGTCCTGTTGTCGCTCAGTGTAACATTACAGTATTTGTTCAGTGGTGATCCCCTCCTCCAGAGTGGCAGCAGAGCAGGTGAGAGAGCAGAATCAGGGCTATCAGAAACACATGTCTGTCTCTCTGCAGCTTCCTGCTGGACGACTCATCCGCAGCCATGTAGTGGACCAGACATGGATAGTCCTCCTCCTTGACGCAGGTCAGAGAGCAGAGGGTGAGGTGAGGGAGAAAAGGGAAGGAGGGAGGGAGGGGAGGTTTTTTTTTTTTTTTATTCTCCTCCCACACCCCAGCTGGGCCCGCGGTCTCTCCCCTCCTTCCCCCTTCTCTCCCTCTTTCCCTCCCTGTCCTGGTAGGCTGTATAGAGCTCCAGGTCAGGAGGTTCATGAAGGATATAGAGGGTTTCCCTCTCTATCGTAGACTGTGTGTCTGCGATCTTGTGTGTGTGTGTGTGTGTGTGTGTGTGTGCATGGGGCAGTGTCTCAGGGGCATCAGGGGAAAAGGAAGAGAGCCAGACAGCAGATCATCTCAGAACACACCCAATCATGCACACACAGATATGTGTGCCTATAGGACTTTATTCTATGCTGTTACTCTTTTATCATATTGTATAGATTATATGTAGCATAGTAAAGAGAGCCAAAACACATAAACAAACACATAAAATGTTGCAAAAGTATAACAAGTAAACCATAAGTCACATGACAGGTGATATGATGACATCACTGACAGGGGTTGTGTTGTTATCTACTATCTGCTACAATTGCACATTTCTGTTTGCTCGCCAGTGGAGCTATTTACATCATGAGGAGACAAAATACTGGTCACAATGGGCTGTGTTTTCCATTTGAATGTGTTCACTCTCTTCTTTCACTGGG
>NW_019525231.1:2152457-2158496 GCF_002814215.2 Seriola lalandi dorsalis | reverse complement strand
TGGGTGGGGGGGGGGGTTGGGGTAGTAAGGGTTACACTGTCTGAAGTAGGGGATGGGGGGTTCAGCTGATGCTGACCAGCGTGCATAACACCACCACCGACTCAACCAGTATATAAGTGTGTACAGTATTGGATCATTGAATCATGGTAAATTTACATAAAAATGAATGGACAGGGCTGCTAGATTTAAGTTAATTCATGTGTGCTTGTATGTATGTATGTGTGTGTGTGTGTATGTGGAATGGAGGGGTTTGGGGATCCTGGGACCCCTTTTCCCAGACATGCACTGACCTTTCCAACCAGACAGGGATAAAGGGACAAGGAGGGAGGGCTGAGGGCATGAGGGCACTGAAGTGTGTGTATATATGTGTGTGTGTGTGTGTGTGTGTGTGTGTGTGGGTGCTTATTTGCGTGTGTGTGTGAGTGAGTCCGTGGCTATATCCGTGTGTGTGTGTGTGTTAGCTGATATGGTGGACCTCTGAACCAGCCAGTTCTCTCTGTCCTGCTGAGTTTGGCCTGGTGCAACCAACCCCCACACACACACACAAACACCACCCTTACAAACCTCCCCCCTCTCCCCCTCTCTCCCTCTCTCTCTCTCTCTCCTCATCCCTCTCTCCTCTCATCTTTTGTTGGACCCAGTCATTGTGCTATCCCCGCAGCGCTCTGTATGCAAAAAAGGTGGTGCTCTGAGGGCTCGCCAGCTCCGGACCCTTGCAAATCAATTTGTCTGTGGAAGGGGTGAGGGCAAGGAGGTGGGATAGGGGGACTGTGGAGCACCGAGGATGATGAAAAGCCTTAGGTATGCAACTCTCCCTCCTGAAAACAATGTCATCGTCTCTTATCCTTTGCATTATTTGTTACAAACGAGGAGGCTCTCAATAAGACCAATTAGGACAAACAGATGTGCTTTTGTGTCGTCACATTCAAAATAAGATCTAGTGCCGATTTAGTGCCTAGACTTGTTTTGTACCTGACAAACTTCTTTGCATTTTGTCAACACTGTGTGTTCTTTTCCCTTTCTTGATATTCTCTTTTTTTCCGACTGAGGACATAAGGAAAAACATGTTTATGTTTTTGCTATTTGGATGTTCATTTACTGACATATCTTATTTTACTGCTGTCATTCAGGAACAAGAAGGAGAGGTAAATCCAGACTGACCCCGCCGCTGTGAGATGAGGATCAGACATTGATTGTGGTTGTCCCTATCTCCCGCTCTCTCCCAGGATGCAGACAGGACTCTCCCCAAAGCACACAGGCTTGAGAGGGTCTTTGCTTGACTGGAACGATGATCAATACCTGTCACTTCTGTCTCGTCTGGCCAGAGCCCTGCTCCCCCGCCCCCCACCCCCCACCCCCCAAACACACAGTGGGAGGACTTGATGATGTGCACACACACACACACACACACACGAAACACAGACAAGCACAGATAGACTCATGCATGCATACACACATGCAAATAGTTAAAAATAAATAGGATGCACACATGGGCATAAGAAGGTGCGTGCATGCAAACATGCACAGGATGACATATGCGCAAATACATGGAACTCATGTAGATGTGCACACAAAGCATCTTGTCAGACACACACACACACACACACACACACACACACACACACACACACACACACACACACACACACACACAGGCTTTGACAGCGAGGTCAGACAGGGCATTCAGACCCAGACACCAGTCTCTTCTCTGGGGTCAGACCACAAGGCCAAGGTCTACTCTCTAACCCTAGTGGCCCTTCAGACGCACACACACACACACACACACACACACACACACACACACACACACACACACACACACACACACTGACCAGCCGGGACAAGAGAGAAAGAGACACTGAGGAGGGGTGATAGGGAATGAAAGACAGGGATGATGGGGGAGGGTTTAGGGAAAGAGAAAAGGCTTGAATACAAGTGATGATGGTAAAACGCAGGTTAATGTTTGAGTATGCAAATATCTATTAACCCGGCAGATTAGTAGATTTAAAAAAAAACAACCTTTTCTTTCATTTTAGTACAAGTGAAAAAAAGTTCCTCAACCTTAAACTAGCATTATTCGGGAAATGCGAATTAACCCATATAATCCAGTATTTTCTTTATCAGTCTGACAGTGTGAAAGAGTGAGAGTAAAAAGAAAATGTATTGTGCTGGCTGGTACAATACAATTGGAAGTCATAAGTAAAAGCTTCCTTTTAGCAACTTGCCCATTCATTTGCTTTAGGTCTCCTTCTTCTCTGCAAGATTTTACTTATTTTCAACTCTCTCTCTCTCTCTCTCTCTCTCTCTCTCTCTATCTCTCTTTCTCTCTTCCTCCTCCTTCTGTCCTCACTGTCTTCTTACTCAAGAGACCCTTGCTCTGCCCAGCCAGAGAGATAAGGAAGTGGAGGGGCCAAGTTTACCACTGCAGATAAGCTGTAATTGCAGGGTAATAAAAAGATTGGAAAAAAAAGAAAAGAAAAGAAAGGAAACAGAGGAGAAGAGAAGAAGAAAGAATGGACACAAAGAGGTGACTTGAGCAGCAGGAGGAATGATTGATGTATGTGGTGACACTCTGGTTCACTGACAGTTATCAGCGAGGGCAACCTTTTGCTCATTACAGTCATGTACGTGCAGCAGAGGACCAGTGGCTGCACTCAAACAATAACCGCCAGCCTTGACCCCTCTGATAAACAGCGACTGCAGACTAACTAGCTGAACAATCACTTCTCTGTTCTGTGACAGTGCTCAGTCAGTGCGCCTGTAAACGCTGGTTATTAACATGGACATTGTGTTCACACATAAAACCAGCTGTTCCAGTTTTGTACACTTTTTGTTGGTGTCATAAAACTAGTAAGTCATCCAAATGGCTGCTGTTGGCTGTCATTCAGTAAACAATCACAATGGTGCCCTGCAACCAAATAGATATTTCAGAGAAATGTTTTTTCAGTTATGAAATGCAATAGAAAATAAAAGCATTAAATAGGTTGAACAGTCGAATGCATAAATAGGTGTAAGTGACAAATGGGGACTATGGTAGTGTGGTTGTTTGTTCCTGACAAGTATAAGCTGCTAAAACCACAGAAAATTAATGTTATGAGATCATTTTATTTATTTATTGTGTCATCCACATATAAGGAACCCGCAAGGACTTATAAGACACCAAAAATACTGTTGCAGTGGTAAAGCATTTGTCAGACAACAACATAACTTCGTACATATAGGATTATATTCTTAAATGCTCCTGACCCAAACTCTACAAATACAATCGGTCCCTTCCTTCAAACACAACTTTAGATTTTTATAATCAGCCAGCCAGAAGAAACATCAGCATTGAGTATATTTTCCACAAAAAAAAAAAGTATAGCCCTTAAATCCTCATATAATGAGCAATTAAACATGAAATCAGCTTTCTCTTTATTTTCCTCCAGAATCTCATTCTGAACAGTCTTTGCTCTTCAGGGATACATTTAAACCCACCTGTTCATCCAGCTAACGGTTTTGTACCTGAACGTAACTGTGCGCACTTTGACTTTTTCATGAGACAATGTGTTTAATTCAATCATTTAGGTTCCTAAACATCAACTGGCCATTTTTTTCTGTCTACAGAAGGAACAATTTGTGCTGAGCGTCATGAATATTTCACTGTGACCTGAAACCTTAAAACATTAAATTAATCACACAAAATAAATATTTTACTTTGCAGGGATGTAGTCTACTTGTAGATGCAAAATGTTCGAGTTAAAGATCTTTCTAGTGAGCTGATGTCTGTTCCAAAACATGGGTCATCTGATTCCCGTATCACCAAAAATGTCCAAACAGAGAAGTGTTTTATTATTTGATATTTGCATTACATGCAGTGCTTAAAAATGTTGTTACTGTTAAATCTCAAAAATGATTTTAACATAAATTCCTGTCAGTCTGTAGATATTTTGGCTGCCTTGCAGTGTGTAAGTGAATAGTTATTTACTTTTGTCACTGAGTTCTTTTACTTTTGAGTTTGAATAATTCTTATATAATCATTGTAATATCTTTAAATAATTCTTGTGTGGCACAATTGAAAGCCATGTGAGGGTAGTCATGCAATCTTCAAATAAAGATTTAAAGGTTTTAAGGATTGACAGTTTTCATTGGATTGTGGCTTTTCCTGACTTCTAAAATGGAATTTATAGAAACTTTTTTTCACCTTTTTACCCCAACCTCTGAAATGTTTGTAACATCAACATTCAGAAATCAACATACAAAAATTCCCTGCGAGTTGTGTAGTCATGGTCTAATAATGTCTTTTGGAAAGTACATGAATAGTTTGTTTCTGAAGTTTCCACGCGTCACAATTTCAAAACCAAGCAGGACCAAATTTTTTGATATGAATATTTTTCATGATGGTGAATAGAAACAGTTCATGTTTGATAAAAAAAAAAAAAAAAAAAAAGGAATAAAAACATGAATAACTCCACATATTTCATCACGACGTCTATTCAGTTTGGAGGTTACACTGGTGAAAGGAGACAGCAACTTGTTGTGTGTGTGACAGGCAGGTTTACCGTTGGCGTGCTGTGTGACCACCAGCCCTTACTTCCTTCCTCTCTGCTGGCCTAGGGGAAGAGTGTGTGTCCTGTTGCTCTGTTCCTCTGGGGCTTGTGCATGCGTATGTGTGTGTGTGTGTGTGTATATATATACATATGTACTGTATATGTGTGTGTTTTCGGTCACACTCCACAGCTCACAGGAGGTCAGGTGAGATGGGGTCTGGTTCCTGATTCCTGGAAGAGTGGACAGCTGCAACGTCTCACACAAACACCACGACATGAGACACACAAACAGAGCTCACACACACACATACACACACTCTTGTTATCTTTTTCTCTCTGACTGTCTATCTCTCTTGTTTCTAAGGCTTGTTGTAGAGGTAAATCTGTATGTCGAACCTAAATACATTCTGGGTATATTCCAAAATGTGTCTGTTATCGAGAGTCAAAAACTGTGTGAAAAACTGGTGTCAAATGTCAGCTCCGATTTTATTATTTGATCACATAGTTCCAAATTTAAAGATCAGATACCTTTGGCCTCTCTTGTTGACTGAAAATAAGTTTTGCAGATAAACCCTGTTTAGATCGCTAAAAGAATGGTATTGAATAAAGTAACTTCTTTTAAATAGGTCAAAGTGATACCCAGCGCTACTCGTAAGGCACTTCTCCACATGTTTGTGCTGACTGGCAGAAGTATGGAACAGATTATATTGCAGTGTCTGACCACCTTTTTTAATTTAATCACACGTTATCTGCCCACATCGCTCTCCTGTACACAGACTTATCTGTGGGGCCATTATAGCAGCTTCTCCATATGCTCCTATCTTCACCAGCAGTGATAAGATACCTGGGAGTGAGGTAGACCAGAGAAGAGTCCAGGCAGGGTCTCCTTCTCTCCCTGTCACACACACACACACACACACACACACACACACACGAACACAAGGCCATAAAAACAGGTTGTCTGCATAGTATCAGAGACGTGGCTTTGCTGTGATGCACTGGAGGAGCCGCAGTCTCCTGCTCTCTTAGCTCTGTGTAAATACACTGCTCATTGTTTATATAGCGTGGTGTGGCTTCAGGTTCCAGGGACCATCACTCTGGGTCTGGGTCAGATCGCCAGCAACACACACACACATACACACACACACACACACACACACACACACATACACACACACATACACACACACACACACACACACACAAACTTGTAGAAGTATGGGTGCACATGTGGCTACATACACACATATTCATCCTAATGCAAACCAGACTCCCTCTCTCCCTCTTTTCTTGGGGAGAGAGAGAGAGAGGGAGAGGGAGAGGGAGCGGTAGTAGGGAGACCGCACAGCGTTGGATCTCGGCCAAATGGACCAGCGGAGCTTGTTTGGAAAGCTTTCAGTCAGAAAGCCACTTTTTGGCAGGGGCCCTGTGAGTGCTGCTGAGCCCTCTGAAGCGGGCTGGAGCTGCTAAAATAAATAATGGTTAGGGCTGAGGGGGTAAGAGTGGCGTT
>NW_019525231.1:2142622-2152399 GCF_002814215.2 Seriola lalandi dorsalis | reverse complement strand
GGTGGGGGGGTGGGGGTGGGGTTTTAGAGACCGCTCCTGTAATTATATCTGTCAGTCGACACCAAGGCACTTGGACCGCCAACTCTCACGTTTCCCCTCGCTCTCTTGCTGTCACCAGACAGAGGGAGAGAGAGAGAGGGAGAGAGAGGAGGAGGGCCAGCATGTGTACGTTTGTTTATCTGAATTTGTCTGACTGCATACACATTTTTATGTGTGCATCAGCTTGTGTCTGTGAACAGCCTTGCTAGCTCCCTGGGTGGTGTGTGTGTTGGTGTCCGTGTGTGTTTGTGTGTGTGTGTGTGTGTGTGTGTGTGTGTGTGTGTGTGTTGGTGGGCCTGCAGGGAAACAAACCTGGTCATTCTGGGAGAGGGAGATAAGGAGGTGTTTCACACAAGAGTATGTTGGTCTTTCAGCAGGGAGCAAAGTAGTGGCCCCTCTGTACACCGGCTCGCAGCAAAATAGCCAAGAACAGCTTTTCACACATTAGCTGAGCTGTGCCGCATCTGCGCTAAGTATGTGGCGCTGCACTAAACTGCTGTTTCTTTTACATTTTACGATCGCAGGTAATTAATCTGTTGATTCTGTGGCATATTATAGTCTGGATGCTCGGTATGTGTGTGGTGTCTCATCAGAACTACCTTATTTTTTGCTGTGAACACCAACTGTGATACCTTGACCAGAAAAAGCATTGGCTCCTTTTGGCCTGATTAGGCTCCTTTGATAAGGTTAAGCCACAACATCTTCAGAAGGTGTGAGAGACTCATTGCCACATCAGAAAAATTTAGATGTGCATGAATTAAAAGGAAAACATTCCCTACTAACTGGCACGCGCACACAACTCTAATGTGTTTTCACACAATGTCTGCACAATGGGAAGACCAACTCCTGTTATTCCAAGATGGTCACCCCCCACTGCTAGCTTGTCGTCACACAATTTAAAAAGCCAAAATTGACTACTTTTTTATGGCGGCCACTAAGGACAAGAGAGAAACAAGAGAGAAAGCACAAACATTAAGGGAAACGTGCTCCAAATCCAGAAATACAACAAATACCAAACACATAGGCTACAAAAAGAGAAAACACAGCAGAAGTGCTTCAGGAACAGCAACATTACAGATAGATTTATTCCTAAACAGACTTTTTCAGGGAAACAAATTTAACTGACAGTGAGAGTAGTTAAAAAAATAGATCTGTTATCCAATCCGTAATATGTATGTTCCAAAAATAAAGTAAAATTTACTACAGACCACACACAATTCTCAGACACATGTATTTATTATCTCTTCAGCTTTAACTTCAGACCAACTGGCAGCAACAAATATTATATTTCAACTCTAAATGACCAAAGTTGGTGCCCAGACAGGGCTGCTCTCATTATGGGACGAACTCGCACTCCGAGCGGACGGTCGTCCTGGGAGTCGTCGACTCACCTGCCAGGTGGCTGCTCACAAATTTCCAAACAGACATTATTTGGATAAATTGAACACGTGTCACTTTGGGAAAATTTTTTTTCATTTATTTTACTTTTTTCTTTCAAATAAGTTTGTCTGACCTGGAAGTTTGCTTGTGTTATCTTCTTAAAGATCATGTCGTTTTAATGTGTTAATTCACTTTGACAATGATATCAACCTAAATTCTGTATGGGAGCGAGCACATACGGCTTTTCCTCGCTCTCTATCTTTCCATCTAATTCTTTCTCTTTCTTCTTCTGCTTTGTAGTGATCTGCCTCGTTCTCTGATCTCAGGCAGGATCAGGTCCAAGGATCTCACCCCAGAGACACAATTACCACACCGGGCTAAATGTGCCGCCCACAAGCTACAGTACCCATCAAAGGCCTTCCATACTCTCTCTAACCCTCCTTTCCTCTGATGCTTTCGGTCTTTCTCTCTCCATTATTAGTATGTGTCATTCACACACTCTTCCTCCATTCCTCACTCCTCTCTCACGCTCTTTTTCTCCATCATGATGCTTCAACTGATGTGAGATAAGAACTTGAAATTTCTTTTTTAAGATGCTAAAGACGAGGAAATGGATGTTGTTGATGACTCACCATGAAGCACTGTATCTTGGAGGCATTAATGTCTTCCAACACCGACATGAATTTCTTTTTTTTATTTTTTCTAATTGTGCACCCACTCAGTAGACAGCTGAACTCCCACCAAGACAGACGGACAGTCCGGTGGAGCAGGGTACAGTCGGCAGCGGTGGTCCGAGTCTGTGAGAGGTGTTGATTTAGCTGTAGGAAGGAGGATTAAATGGCTCATTGGTGGGGCTAGGAGGGGAGAAGGTGTGAAGCGATCAGCCCTCCCTCTCTCCTGGTCTCCCTCTCTCTCCCTCCCTCTCCCTCTCTCTCTCTCTCTGTTTCTCTCTCCCTCGGCCAGGAGAAAAGGCCATTGGGGCTGAACAAACAAATCACATGGCCATCAAACGCTACTCACCACTGCTGCACTGGGACTTCATTCAGACAGAATTTTACTGGTCTCTGCAGTGTGCTCATATCCACATCCAAAGACGCGCGCACACACACACACACACACACACACACAGACACACACTGCTGAGTCTCCCCATCAACATGACAGTGGTTTTACAAGTCCCCATAGTGTGAGGTCTCTTATTCCCAGAGTAGCACTAGAACAACATCAGCAGTACAAGCAGAGGGAAGAGGAGAAAGAGGGACAATTCAACTATTGAACTGCTGTTGCTCAGCGTTGTAGGGAGAGTTGTCAATAAAGCTCATAAAAAAGGTTGTGAAAGCTGTAACTGTTTTGTAATGGGAAGTTGGTGTCAACTCCCTTTAAAGTTATGGCCCATTTAAAAAGAAGTGTGTTTAAACGTGACAAGGATGCACCTTGCAGGACTTTTAAGATTGATGGGGAAAACTGAAAATGGTCGTTACATTTGGGACTGCACCCGTGTGTGCGTGTGTGTGGTTTGGGAGGGTGTGTGTGGTACGACAACCTGCCTGTAACAGAAACCTTAGGCTGGCATTTTCTTTTTAAAAATGAAACTTTCACTTTCATGTTCTCTCCCTCGCCCCTTGGTTAGCCACTAAATGTCACTCTCCCTTCTTTAAAACAAACAAAGCCAGTTGAGTCTAGCATTAGCTGCTATTTGAAATGGCTCCGAGCCCTCCGAAGGAGCCCCTGCAATCCTTCAAAAAGTGTATCATACACAAAACACGCACCAACACCCCATTAGTTTTAAAAATCAGATGGAAAATATCAGAGAAAATCTCTGGCTTGACTGGATAATCACAGCCGTTGGACATTAAAGGGCCACAGTGGTATTATGGAGGGATGTGGGAGAGGCAGAGGGAGACACAGACAGTGGTAGACAGAGATAGAGACGCAGTAGGAGAGAGAGAGAGCGACTGGGAGCAAAGGGCACAGACTTTGGTTTAGAGCTACGCTAAATACCAGCTACCTCCAAACCACACATGACACGCAGCTATCGCCAAAGATAAGTCTTCAGTGTCATAACTGTCATAACATAATCACAAGGAGCTTAAATGAGCTCTGCTGCCATTGGTTTATGAAAACAGATCTCAGTAACTACTGTGTTTCATCAGCTGTTTTCACATTCCCAGGAGGTCCTCAACAGCTCAATACATTAATATTAAAAAGCTGTAATTTTACTTCAGATTTTTTTCTCTTGGATCCCAATCAAGCCGAGGTTTGTAATTTGGGTTTTAATGAAATCTCCTCTTGTTCCATAAGAGGTTATCATAGGACTGTTGAGATCTTCCCTGGTCAGTGTCCTATTGTTTCAGAAAATGTGTTCAGCTGCTGAACCTTCTGCCCCAGCTAAAAGCAACAGCCCCAGCAACAAATAAACAATTAACCAGCTGAGGAAAACTTAGTCACTAAGTAGTGATTTCGATTTTCAGCTGATGCAGGGGCTCGTTTTGTTTTTATCTCCGCAGAAAACATATTTGCCCCTTAAATAATAGAATATATTAAAGGGCACTCCACTGATTTTACACGTCAAGATCATTTCACTCATCATGTTGTAGTCTTTAAGTTTTTCTGTCGTTTTGCAGCAGCTTTGTCAAGTCGGACAAAATAAGCCCGATGATGTCATAGTGATGTCATCAAGGTTATCTCATTCATCTTGAGACGTCAAATATTTAATAGAAAGAAGTGTGAAGTTTGGAAGACAGTGTTTACCAGTCAGGGAGGGTGGAGTTTCCCTTTAAGGATATTCTGCATTTAAATATAATTAAACAGAGTGTATGTATATACAGGGTACATTCGAATTCCACCATAACATTTAGCACAGTTTGTTTCAAATGCTTCTGGTGTTCCCTCCTTGAGCCTAGAAAACTAAATAGAATGATAGAGATTGTGCTTAATTATTTTATACATGGCTCGTGTACAAAATATCAGGGGCAAAACCCATATTGTGGTGACAAGGGGGGAGAGATCTACCCGATAATACAAAAATGAATTTTGCGCTGCTGTTCTCTCAGGGTTCAAGGTGTTTGTCAAATCTCTGTCTCTATCGGGATGCAGTCTGACATCTGTAATGCATTTTTCTGTTCTTTTTGCATGATTAAGCAAACTTGGCATGCAGGTGCTACCCAGTGGACTGCACCAGCACAACAATATTCCCAGAACAAATTAAAGTAGCTGTCGTATGGATCAGTCTCTCTCTCTCTTTCTCTCCCTCACACACACACACACACACACACACACACACACACACACACACACACACAGAAAAAAAATCACAACCAACCTAAAACAAACTAATGACAAAACTGATCTCAAATCACAGGAGAATGGCAGAAATCAAACAAACAGAGATTCATGGAACAGCAAATCTCTCAAACTTGAATGGATGGGTCTAGAGAGAGTCTTAGTTTCACTGAATAATGTCTGCCGTCTGCTCTGATGTTGGTACATCAGCGCCATGGGCCCACTCACTACTGTAACGGCTAAAATTAGGTGGTGCAGCAAATCCTCTAACCCAAATCCACTGCGTCCTGCTCTAAGAGTAATGATGAAGGGGCCTCAACCAACATCACTAATGTGCTAACTAGTTTCAGTCCTCGGCAGTCTCATCACTTATTCAGATGGACCCAGAGAGAGAAGGAGACGGATACAGAGAGCAGGAGAGAGGGAGAGAGAGAGAGAGAGAGAGAGAGAGAGGCGACAAGCACTTCACACTCTCAATTACGCAGTGGAGCTCATCACTTGGCAATCTGTCCCGATCGCTTTAATTGGCTTATAATATTGCCTCTGATCTTGTCGCCCAATTAACAGGCCTGTCTGGCAGTAGGACTGGGAAGCCGGCGAGCATGCGATGCTTCCGGATCTGTGCCATATGGAACAGAAGCACTGATTGGCCGCTGATAAGGCACCGCTTTGCCCCTCTCACACCAAGCCACTCTATGACAAGAGTGGGTGTTATGTCCCTGCATGTGTGTCCATGTGATGGGGCAAATTATGGCAGTAATTTTATGTGGATGGGGATGATTCAGTTTTGCCGTATTGGGATGAAAGGACTCGCCAAATGTGTTATGAGTAAGTTGATCTAAAGGGACAGCTTATGATTATCGACTTTGTACAGACCGTCACACATGATATGACACTCACTCCGCCTGATGGTCCCAGTGATGCACAATGAAATATAAGCAAAGAGTACATTTACAACATTTTAAACAATACAGTTTCTTCAGTTTGTGTTAATGTGACTGAAAGTATTTCTTAAAATCTATTTGGTGATTCCATTCTGAGTAAGAGAAAGCCATCGTTAAAGGTACACATGGGAGTCTATCTGCATTACTGACTGTGACAAATAGATTAATAAATGACTATTCTCATCCATAGTTTGAATTAATAGACAGAGGTCTCTGGCTCTGCCTCAAACTGGTCTTCTTCATTGTTCATCAGTGTCTCACTTGGCTTTACTTTTATTTCTCTAGCAATGCTGCTTTTTGTGTCAGATATTGATACAGATTTTTTTTAGTTTAGAAATAGTAATAATTATATATTCACCAGTTTATATAAACATATAACACAATCAAGCATTCTGAGTTGAATGTGGTATATTAAATAAATCCGTCCAGCTCTATTTTCGAGTTCACCCTAAATCTCCTGTGGGGTCCCTCAGGCTTCTATATTTGGACCCATTCTTTTCTTAAAATGTATGCTGCTGTCACCTTATCAAAATCTCTTTACATTAAAATTACTTTATTTATATTTATGTGTGGCAATGCCACCATTGACGTTGCCCAGATTTGTGCTATTCCACTAACTGGCAGTCGGTGGCAGTGACAACATGGACGTAAACAATGCAGGTTTCAAAATATGCAAAAATATTCTTTGAAAAATGTTTATGCATTCAACACATTTGCTAAGCTTCAGGGTAACACACAGTCAATGTTGGTGAAAAATACAGAATGTAAACATAATTGTGTTTGTTTACAAGAAAAGTCCACAGGGTAGCTGACATATCACGACATAGGCAACTGCTCATTATTTTGAATGGATGTACCGCTGTAATCTGCAGATGTGCAGCCCTCTCTGTGGTAGTTTGTCCTTCCATATTTGAAATTTCTCAGTCTGAGAAAGACAGATGAATCCAGTAACCTCTGTCATTAGGGCATGATGATGGCTGACGGCCCTTAAACAGGAAGCAGATCCCTTTAAACTCTGACTCACTTCAGGCTCATAACCCAAAGGAGGCAGACAGACAGAGATGCAGAGGGACAGAGGTTGATAAGATGACAAAACTAGAGATCAGTATTCACAGATATGTTGGCACTTGGTGTTACATAAGCACTAACACTCAAAAGCCCTATCAGTTACACAGCCAACAAGCAAGTTAGCCAGATCCACACACACCTCAAAGAAATAGTGAGCCTTCACTCAGCTCTCACTTCCTTTCTGGTCAGTATTATATGCCTTGCAGAGCTCTTAACTATCCTGTGGCTAAAACCATCTCTTATTCAGAAATGTACAACAGCAGCAGCAGGATGTAATATCCCACATCCCATAACGTCTTTCCATTTCATCCCTCTTCCCCTTGGACGTAGTGACATAATATTCTGCAAAGATTGTACAAGTCACATCACTGCAATGCCTTTGATCGCAGTGACAGTCCAAGTCCAAGGTGTTTAACTTTCAACTGCTCTGCCAGCTGACCAGAGCACAAGCTACAGAGGCCTGGGCCCCGGCCAGTGTGCCACTGCCAGGCGAGTATCCCTGGAGTCTGAGCGCTTGGCAGGGAACCCATTGAACAGTGCATGGCATGAAACCGAGTCCTGTCTCGCAAAGCTCCACCTGAGAAGAGGAGACGGGGGAGAAAAGGGCAGAGGGGAGGAGGTGGCAAGAGAGGAAAGAAGAGATTGAGAGCGAAACTGTGTGGAAGTAGTTAGGATGGAAAGAAAAGAAAAAATCAGAGCAGGAAAAAGAGAGAGAAGGAAAAGATGGGAGCATGAATGAGCCTGTCTGGCCTTGTCTTTGTGTCCATGGCTTTTTTTGGGCTCTTTTCAAGTGACTGCGGGGCTATCCCAGTGCTGCTATTTCCCCGTTAACAGGGCCCCACATCTGTTTCTCTCATTCCAGCCGCGCTTTAAGGTCCCTGAAGGTGCAGTTAAATTAGAGCCAGCACAGGTTTATAAATGTAAAATCCTCCAATAATCTGGAGCTGACATGACCCCTAATCTTCTTGCTCTAGTCAGCAGGGCGAACGGCGCTAACTAAGGCTTTGGCAGCACCAACATGTGTTTTGGCCACCAGACTTTTAAGAGGAAGGTGCAGACAGGGAGGATTTTATGGGGGAACAAGTTCTTATTTGTGTGTGTTAAGCATAGTTGAGACATGTAGGTGAGTAAGTCAGGTATCTGTTTGCGCTGTTTTGTTGCTGTTTTGATAAATAATTTAAAGAAAAAAAAATCCTAAATATCTTATTTCATTCCAGGGAAACCATTAGTGTCCAGGATACAAACATTTTTTTTAATGCAGAAATTAGTGTATTTTCTAAAAATAATTTTCCTTGCTGCTTTTATTTACGCCTTACGAATGGATCACAAAATCTTTCAAGATCATGAGTAAACCCTATGGGGATAGAAACAGCTTATAAAGGACGGAGAGAAGAAAAGAAGGCAGAAAACCCATGTCTCTTAGCTCCAGAGGAGGGGGTTTCACTAAACTAGCCTGTCTAATGCAATTAATCTAATTGGAGCCGGCGTAAAGTGACAAATTACTACCTTTCACACTAGGGACTAAGAGGGAACCTCTAGAGATGGATGTGGGAAAGGATACCTAGGTAGTTAATGTTATATCTTTTAATTCCATCTCAAACCCTATTGTAAATGGTTGAAAAAAACAGTCCATTAGATAAAAATCATGTGCCATTATCCATTATGCTTTATTCAGCATGTATTCAAGCATGTGTTAATTTTGATGAATATGTATTCCTATAGTTAAAAGTCTGTCGATTCTTTCTACTAATAGCAGCAGATTATCTTTCTATAACATGTTGTATATATTTACAACAAATGATTAATACAGTTATAGATTCTTGTGAGAGGTTAAATGTTAAGCATCAGTCATCTTTTGATTTGCATTCACTGATCATCAGCTACATTCATATACTTCGCTGAGCCTCTGGTACTATGTTATAGTATCAGTATCAGCAGCTCTGCCCTATTTGCTTGGATCTGCATGCATTTACACTTGACATTTGAGTTTTTGATTTAATCTGGGAACATATGCACACGAACTCTGCATATTTCAATGAAATTGTGTTAATGCGTGCCCTTTCCTATAACCTTGATTACTTGCTGTGGTATCAAAAAACCTTTTTGCGGACATTGATTTCTGCCCGAGGCCATGCTACTGAACCTGGAGCAGCGTATCTCAGCGGATATAATGAACTTAAAGAAAGCATAGCTATTACCGAAACCTCTGACATTCTGACATTATCAAATGCCTTGGTTAAAACGCACATATGGAACAAAAAATTCAGCGTGATATACATATGATTTGCATGCCATTTCCATAAGTGATGGGAAGTTGCACATCATCCCCTTCTGCTTTGCAGGTGTTGATCTCGATCATTACATAAAAGTTTTAATTGGATTTTATATCTGCCTATGTCAAGTGCTGTTGAAGTATTTATGTAAAGTGGAAACCATCCACTTTCAAGAGTTTTTCTTTTTTTTTTTTTTTTTTAGAAACATTTGTTGTGGTCCGTGAAATTCCACATTCGTGTGATTCCACTTACCGACGACAACCATGAACTCTGACCACAATAATTGTTCTAAATTGTGACCTGTGAACCTCTGAGCTCGTGAAAAAACTGAGCAGGAGGCATCCAGAGGTGGAATGCTCTCTGCCGTTTCTCTCCCAAGGCAGGTACTAACGTGCTCCAAGGGAGAACCTCACTGACCCAAAAATGCATCTAATGCTGTGAGTGCTGGTCCACCTAAACCCCCCCCCCCTTCATTTCCCCTTCCCAGACCTTGGTTTTCTTTTCTCTCTTTCTATAGTTTTTCCTTTTACCACTCTCTTCATCTTTCTCTTCTTTAGTCTCTCAAAGTCCATCCCCCTCTGTCACCTTCACTCCAACCTCCGCGCCCCCCCCCCCTCTTTCTCTCTCTGTCTGGAGAGGAAACGGTGGCCATTAAACGTGTCTGCTGGGGTCTGGGGGTCTGGAGAACAACCGTCACATTGTGTGACCCCGCCTTGGACCCCAGACGGACTAATGAATAAGGGTAACCCACCACCACCACCACCTCTTTCTCCATCCTCAACCCCCCCACC
>NW_019525231.1:2097427-2142443 GCF_002814215.2 Seriola lalandi dorsalis | reverse complement strand
TCCCCAAACCCCCGGTCCTTCACTTCTTTCCCTTCTCTTCCAAAACTTGCAGGGTCTGGACGCAGGCTTAAGGAAATAGTGTGAGACATCTACAGTGTCTCCAATTATCTTGAGGAATATGTAAATAGGTGAAGAGACAGTGGTGGGATTATATGCAACTGGCAGCGGCTCATGACATGAGGTGGACAAAAGGCTCGGTGGAAAACAGGATTATTCTAACACAGAGGGGCCAATATATAACTGAGATGGATTCGGAAACCTAATTATACAATAAAACCACTGTACAAACTTAGCAAAACACATTCAAAATAAAACATGCACCGTATATCAGAAACATGTCCCGAATACCACTAAAAAGCCCATGTTAATGTGATGTATTTTGAAATGATAACACGGTATCATGACATTTTACATGTTCTACATCTGATCATTTGTGCACTGACAAACAAAATCCACAGCCATGAAAAAAGAAAATGGTCCATCTTTTTTGTTCGGAGACACCCACGCTAGCAGTAGACTCTTCAATAACCACATGAATAACACAAAGCACTGGTGCTCCTCTGAAAGGCAACCATGTATCCCTAGGAGATTTAACAATGGTGACATGTGTAAGCTCAATGCATACAAAATATCTCTCCTCTGCTCTGTCTCTTTCCTCTGTTCTCCTTCTCCCTTTCTTCTTCTGTCATGTTTGTCTTACATGGTGCCTGCCCACAGCAAATCTGAGCATCATTTCACAACACTCAGCAATTCAGAGTGGTCTCATTATTAGTATTTCTTCAGTAGCTTTGTAGCTAAAGTACTTGCACTTACGGCTAATGTATTCTGCGCACACCAAGACTGACTGCTGCTATCAAAGGACTTGCCTGAACGGCGGTAATAACTGGAAAATTATTTCTGATAGCCTGAAACAATCTTCCAAATCATCACAGAACTTTATTAAAATAATATCAAATCAAATTAGCCAGCGTCCCCCTGTAATGAATTAAGTAAAGGGTTATGCCAGCATTAATCCCATCATGCTCGGAGGCATGGGGGCGGTGGGAGCGTTTAATAAACCAGTCAGTCCCTTCAAGCAGCAGGGCCAGCTTCAGATCCACCATCCGCCCTGATGCCCGCTCTGGAGAGGGAAGCACATCAAAAGACTTCCTCTCTCCCTCACTTTCTCTCTACCCTTCGTCCCCTCCCACCCTCCTCCTTCCCTCTTCCTTTATTTTCCCCATCCCGCATCTCTCTCACTCTCGCTTGTCTCCCTCTTTTCCTCTCTCTCTTTTTCTTTCTCATTCCCCCTCAAACGATCCCCAACCCTCCCTGTGTCTTTCTAAATAATCTGTCGCTTTTTTTCACCCCCCTTCTTCCAATGCTCCATTGTGCCTGTGGGTGAGATTATTCATACGGGGGTGAATCTTGGTGGAATCTCAGAAGGCTGGTGATAAGTGGTGGAGCCCGTTGGGACGGCTTGGATTGTCCTCCCAGTGCAGTCTTTCCTTCCAAGCCGGCGCACAGAGAGAGAGGAGTGAGACGAAATCAAATAGGTCACTCTTTAGCCATGGAGAGACAAAGGTATTTTGGATGTTACTGTGGCCAAATATCACTGAATAGCTCTGAAAACATTACAGTCGGCACTTTTTATTCAAGTTTTTAACTACAACTCGAACATGGGGGAGAAAAAAATGTTGCATGCAGCTGTAATCATCTATTCCAATCAAAATTCTCAGTGTTTAAGCACAAGACAACGAGTCTTGTACTCCAATGGCAGGTATTTGTATGATGCTGTCAAGTGCATGCTCTGCTGCCCTCACTAAACCAGGCTGCGGTTGTTATCTTTGCTAATGCAAAATGGGGGAAATGGGATGAATAGATAATCACAACAACGAACCACCTGAGAAGTAACGTGAGGAAACATTTAGGATGTAATGCCATTGTTGGAAAAATTAGATAATAAAAGCTGTTTGCCGACATAAAATGCACCTGCCGTACAGTAACGTTGGCCAGTTTATCATCCGGCAACATGAATAGTGTTTAAATTAATTCAAATAAATTACGTTTCATTTAATTCAAATATTTGTAGGATTTGCATTTTGTTTAAAAGATAATTTCCCTAATTGTGGCCATTAGTGATCATAAGATTGTTTTCAGCAAGTTGCTGAAGTCTGGGCACAAAGTGTCCTCGCTAGTGCAATATTCAAACTGCAGGATCTGCTATTTTTTTTTGATAAAGGTAAAATGTGTCACAACACCATAGATGATGCACCATGGTCCCCCGGAGATGCTCCAAGTCACATTCTCCAGATGTAAGTAAACATGTTTGTTTGGTACAGATCACGGCAAAAATCAGTGAGAGTGACCATTCCCACTATAATCATGACTCATATCGCAATCAAAATATCTGTCAATATAATTGCCATATGATTTTTTTTGCATATCGTTCAGCTCTTTCAGACAGAACATGAGCAGTCAGATGATCAGACAGGTTTTTAACAAACACCCAGGTTAGCCAAACTTATCTAGAGGAGAAATGAAAATTATTAACCAAACTCTTTGTGATAAACATCCATCTCATTCAACAGACCAAATTACTGGTTCATCTTTGACCTACTGTACTCATCATAGTTGTGTGTGCACACAGTTTTCCAGTGATTATTACCAACATTTAGTTTGTGTTTTAATCAAATAAAGCAGATTCTGGTTCAACTCTGAGTTGTAAACAACGTCTCTCATTGTCGGACCATTTATTTCCCACATTGTCGTGTTCTCAGCTGTTGCTTTGGTGAGTGTGATTTTATCATTACTGAAATAAATCATAGCCAAAGCTATTAAGCTATTGTTTTAAATACAGTTAAGCTTTAAACATATAAGCATGTAACAGTTTCGCAGCCATCACTTACATGACATTTGCCATGGAGGTGCTTTGATTAATATGGCCACTGCCAGGATCAACAATATGCTTCAGCTCTTCTAATTTCACCCACATTCATTCCTGAAGTTTCTATCTCATCTCTCTCTTTCTCTCTCTGTTTCTGAGCAGCTCACCCATAACCACCACAGCCACTCCTCGTGAAAGTTTTTGGACAGGATTCATGGGTCCTGTTGCTGCATGGCGGCAGAGGTCTGGGGGCGGGTCACCGTGTAGCATGCAGGCGGAGGCGAGATAGCATCTTCAGGTAGCAGGGCACGGATGGCAGACAAAGTGAAGGCAGGTAATGTTTGATGTAGGGCACTGTCCGTGAGGCGCTGCAGCAGGCCCACAGGCTAGCCAAATTTTTTGACAGGCTAGTCAAATTCTTCGCCTGCCTCAGAATATGTCAAGGCATGCCTTGATATCACTGCATCTTGGGAGTTAGTCAGTGCATAGCTGGTGTGTGTGTGTGTGTGTATGTGTGTTTGTGTGTGTGTGCTTTGATGGGCATAACTGATAACCTTAACCCCCCCCCCCCTCACACACACACACACACACACACACACCCCTCTGTTTCCATGTGTCTTCAATGTGTGAGAAAGTATGGGTGAGAGAGGGAGGGGTCACCACGCTGTTTCCCCTCAGGAGGGTTTGTCCTGTGCCATCTGGCACCTCAGATGCATGGGCACAGGAGCAGGAGGGGGCCTGCGTGTGTGTGTGTGTGTGTTTGTGTGGTTGCGGGTGGGGTGTGTGTGTGTGTGGGATGGGGGGGTATCTTGATATTATGACACTATGTGCCTTGTATGTCCTCTCCACCCCCCCACCCCCCATTTCAGCACCTAAACATCCCGTACTTATGTTTCTCTCTCATTCACTTTCTTTTGCTCTGTCTTCACCCCCGTCCCCTTTCTAAAAACTTCAAACCATGATGGGAAAGTGTTTTTTTATGCACTGATGACCCCTCCTTCCTTTCCTGCCTTTTATTCTTTCCAATCGCTTTTTCGCATATTCTTCTCTTCATTTCTCTATTTCCTTCACTCATCTTTAAACTGTTGTTGTTGTTGTCGTCCCTCTTCCTCATTTCCTCACGTCTTACTTCCCTCCATCTTACCCCTTTCTTCCACATCACCCTTGAATCTCTTCTCCTCCGTGTGCGGTGCATGGCAACAGCTCGGCCAGCTGATGAGGGCCAGCTAGAGATCGCACCCAACCTTGACACCCGCAGCTGCAGTCCACGCACACACACATAAGGGAGGGGAAGGATTGAGGGCATTGCGCTATGTAAAATAATCACAATGCATTTACATTCATTGTGGTGTGGATTTGTTGCTATAATAAGGCTGGAGAAATCATGAATATTCACACACACTTTAAGCAATTATGATAATCGGCATTATTCCTAGCCTCACCGCTATCTGTCAGAAGAGACGGCAGCAGCAGAGGCGGGAAAAGTAGGTTGGAATAGTCTGCAGTTTTACACTCTTGAAATTATATTACATTTTTTTTCTTCTTTTCTGCTCATCCATTTTCCCTCTCTCCTTCCATGTCCGCCTCGCTCTGTTCTTTTGTATCTTTGTTCCTCTGTTCTCCCTCCGCCATCTCCCTCTCTCCTCATATTTTACTCCCTTCTTCTTCTAGGCTTGTTCGGTGCTAAAGTCCATTGTGCTGTATGAAGAGGAGGGGTAGGATCCCGGAGTGAGAATGGCCCCTGGGTGCTACAGAGCTGGCAGCAGTGTTGGTCTAATCTTCCGGGTCAGGCCTGGCGCTTTCATCTTCTCTCACTTGGAGCCCCTTGTGTTTGATGTGAACTTAGCCCAGGAATAACCGTTCCTTTCTTCTCTGCTAACCTGGCCCTGGAGTAGGGGAAAGCACTTTGTTGTTATCCTAGGAGCCAAACAATGCTGGAAGGAGTGCAGAAAACCTTAATGAAAGGCTTTTGATCCACACTGATATTAAAGTGAGAACCTTGAGAGAGAGAGTACATGTGAGGGAGCAAAATAAAGAAAAAGTGCAGAAATCGCAGAAATCAAAATGCAAATTGCATCGGAATGGTTAAATGGAGTTTCTCTTTAATTCACACCCTTTGAAATTAATTATTTTAGATTTGCCTGCATTTGTTTCAAGTTTGAAGGAGAAAGAATAAAGGAGCAATCTCATTTATTGTAGAAGTGGAATTTAAATTAGCACATGGAGCCTTGCGGGGCTTTAACGATTAATTTTCTCGGGCCTGCACCATGCAAAACAATTTCTCGACTTTCCACAATTAAAGCCAAGAGTTTTCATGCCACGTGTGTCCAGGCCAGAAGAATTTCCTTTTTTCTATATGTACAGTACTGTATGTGTGTGTGTGTGTGTGTGTGTACATTACTGCTGCACCACTGAACCTCACAACAACTGGCCAGATGTTATCTTCCCTTGAACCCATCGACTGACCTCGGCCCTTGACCCGGTGACCTTTTGTTCATGTGCTGCTGGTTTCATACAACAGCAGGAGGAACAAATGTGCTGGTGTTTAAAAAGCAACTTGTGGATCTCTGCAGTAATTTAGTGCTCTCTGCTGGGCTGTTGGACTTGGACAAGATTTCCTTAACACCGGTTCAACAGCAGTTTCTCATTTACTAAAACGTCATCTTTTCACCCCCAACTTGAAAGTGTCAAAGCTAAACCTTTTCAACCTACAATTTGAAAATGAAGTTGAACCCAAAGGCCAAAAAAACAAGTCACAAACAAACCTCTCTTATAGGAGGAAGGAAATGCACCTTGGTATTCGACATGCTTGCTGCCATGGTGATAGCCCAAACCTCTGTGCAACAGCAGCACATTAACCCCTCTTGACCCACTATTCTCACCTGTGATAAAAGGGGAGGAAGAGAAGGAGGAGGTGCCCCCCTTTCCACTGCGCCGCACTTTTGAGTACCCGGGCACCAGCAGGCCCTTGAGAGCCCACGGTCATTAGGAGTGCTTTATTCTTGGAGAGGTAGAGAAAAGGAGAGAAGAGGAAAAAGGAGAGGAGGAAGAGGAGCATTGAGCCTGAAAGATAATGTATGGTCAAGGCTGGAGACTTGTGGGCACTGGATGAAGAGAGGGTCGAGAGAGAGGCAGTGCTTTCATACAGAAGCACCGAGCAAGCCAGCTGCTTTTGGGTTTTTGTTTGTCTTTCATTCTAAGTAAAGAAAGGTAGGGGAAAGAGCTATGGATAATTGGTCTAGGGCGCTGACTTACACACAGAGCTGTGGACACAGGATATAGAGTTTCAAAGTCTTTGTTCCTCATCTTACCTATTGGCCGGGCTTGTGTTTTGTCTGCTGAAGATGGAAAAAACCTTTTTCATTGCTTGCCTGGGTTTGCATGAAGTTTGAATGAGCGGAAGAAAAAAAAAAAGAAAGACTATTAAGAATGCAAGTATGATTTGAACATTATTTCTCCTATCTTTGCATACACACAAAGAGTCTAACCCTCACATAAGAGGGTAGCGTGCAGTGACACTCTCCTGACAAAAAGCACTGGCTCTCTTCCATTGACCAGCGACACTGGGGGGCTAACCTAAACTTTCACTGGGAGCTAATCCCTCTGATAATCAATAATAAAGACTGGCTTTCATCTCAGCTGGGGTCTTGATAAAGTTGAGAGGCCATGAATGATTGAATAGTGTGAATATGTTCCTGAAAAGTAATGGAGACAAAAAAAATTAAATAAAATAATAAATGCCACTCCCCAAAAATAACTGGGTGAAGCTTATGCACATCTGATGATATGATGAAAATAAATGAATAATGCATTGGCTATCAATGAGGGAGCAGAAGACGCATTGCTTCAGGCCATGGTTAAGCCTCTATTCATAAAGAGGAGACAGACACAAAGGCCCAAGGACTGTGGGAGTCCACCATCGGGGAGGGAGGAATGAGGACACACATTTTAAGAGGAAAACTGTTTTGTTTTTCCTCCTCGTCATCATGTGGTTTCTCTATTTTCTGTCATATTTGTAATAATTAGACGTGTTGCTAAGATTGTTATTTGTTTACAGTTGGATTAGCCTTAAGAAGCCAGGATGTGCGAGTGAAGCCGCAGGATTACGGAGGCAAACACATGTTTAGTGCACCCCTCTATTGTTATTCTCACACTTTATCTGCAATTTCCAAATGCTCCTTTCACCCCGGCTGGTTATTTGAATTATTTTTGTAATAAAAGGAGTCATTTCTGAGAGTATATCTTTAGTTTACATGACTGTATTTCACTTTAAAACACATTACAGTCGTTATTACTCTAATCCATTAGGTGTCGTGATCTTCGCTCACCCGATGTAGCATATGTTCATAAAAACACACACACACACACACACACACACACACACATACACACAAAAACGTTGCACATAAAGAGGGCCAACTTGAATGCGGGCCAGATTAAGGAGGGGAGATGGGAATATCACTGTTCCCTGAAACATGCAGAGAGAGCAGAATAGGGGTCTCTGTTCTTATTGCTCCTTTTGAGCAGCATTTGAGCAGTCTGCGAATAAAGATGTCTGGGCCTGTTGGTTATTGATCGGCCAGTATTTGGAGAACAAAGAGTTAATCCTCATGAAGGCTCACAGTGAGTGCTCTCTTAAGTTATTAGAGTTTGAAATGTCTGCTTTTATATGTGCTTCCCTCACTTCTCTCAGTTCATCTTTTCCTCATATTTAACCCTGAAGCCTGAATACCCAGTTTAGCCAACTGTGTGACCCAAGGCCGATTTGCAATTCATAAATGGAGTCCCGTTTACCTGACACTGGGATGGCCAGGCTCTATTATTAGCTGCTGTTGGTTTGTGAACAATGCACAGTGAAGGACGCTGAGGCTTTGATAATGGCAAGAAGAATCTTTTCAACAGGACATTTAATTATGTTTTTTTTTTTTTTTTAAACAACTGCAGCATCAACCAGCGCTAGAAATGTAGCTTCAAACTGCCCTCTCTTGGAAACATTTTTTTTTCTTGCAAGTATCCACTGTTATGAAGTCATTTAAACCACTGGGTTTAAACAGCAATGTACTCACATTAATATTAACATGTCGCAACCAGTCATGTTGTTTCCTGCTTAGCTTCTCCTTTTTCCTTTGCTTCATTTTCCTTGAGTCTCTTTGACAATGTTTTTAAGTCCTCAAAATATGGTTATGTTTTACTGGTCTTTGGCTGCTGGTTAACAGGATTCTGTTGTGTCTCTACGTGTTTAGTTTGAATAACAATACAAAAATAATATTAACTTTTATCATTAACCTGAAGTGTGGAGTACCTGTCCTTTCTGCTAGAGATGATTGTTTTTCCTACATTTTTCAGAGTGACTTTCAACATCACCAAGTCAGCTCTGTCTGGCTGGTGCATCCAGACATTAGTTGCATGTATATAAAGAGAGAAACAGCAATGGCATTAGTAGTGAGGTTTTCCGGATCCATTTTTCTCACCCTGAGAAAACTGGCCCCTGAGTGGAAGAACTTGGTCTGTCCCTCTGTGATAAATTTATCCACGTTTGATGCAAAACCATAAAAGCAAATACTTTCATCTGATGGTGGGCTGATAATTATTGCTGATATATCAACATTTTAGATACAATATTCACATGTAAAAATGTCAGTGTCCCTGTTCAAATCCGCCAGAGATGCTTTGTTGCATCACTCTCTCCCTCATTTCCTCTCATCTCTCCATTGTTTGTAATGAAACCATTAAAATGCCCCCCTGAAAAAATAAAAGCCCGTTCTTGTTCACTTCCTTTAATATCTACGAGTAGCAATTCATGGCTAAGATTAGGCAGGGAACATCTTTTATCTTCGTTATTTAAAGGGTTACTCGCAAATTAACACTACACTTCCACAATTTAAAAAAAAAAAGGAGAGAGGCTGAAAAATATTGACTTTTAGCCCCCAGAAAGCTTCAAACATGCTGGATCCCACAGTTCCCATAATGCAAGTCAACAGCATCTTTTTGATTTCCTTTCCCCAAGTTTATAGCACAGGCTTTCTGTTAAACATTTCTAGTCTGTGGGCCCAACCTAAGATAACCCCGATGACATCATCAGGGTTATTTTTTCAGACTTTAGAGAACTCTTTCCAGAGCCACATTAGAAATTAAACATCTATTTTCACAGGCTGAGTAGTTCTCCCCATGGAGAGTGAATGAACTTCATGTGTAAAATCTGTGAAGTGCCCCTTTAACAGCGCTTAAGTGCTATCAGGCGGATTTTCTAGTTTCTAGTGTTATTATGTTGTATTGGCATAAACCAGCCCAGTCTCCTCAAAAATCAATTTATAATAGAATGCTTTTACAATTCTGGGCAAACAATAATAAACCAATAACAACCTGTTAGTAATTGTCACCTGCGTGGTAATATGTTTCCTTCAAAACCTGATTGCTAATGCAAAATATTTGCATGTGAAAGTAATTTGTCAGAGATACAGCTGAGTAAACACACACGCAGTCCATTTTCTACTCTGTGATGTGACTATTTTAATTCAAGATGACCTTTTTTTTTTGTTTTTGTGCCTAATTTGTGGTGCAATACAGGAGAAATGAAACATTTCCGCACCACTTTATGTTTTGTAGAATGGTGAAGAATGCAGCGAGGCCTGGAGGCCAAGGCTTGAACCTGCGTCTGTTTCTTGTCAAGTCCGATTTCTTGGTAGGGGGGTCTGGGGTACCCTGGCATTTTCTCTTCCGAGGGGTTTTGTTTACATGGCCGAAGGACTCTGTTCAGTCTCATCAGCCCACAGCAACTAAACACATAGAGCTTCATCACAAAGGCCCTGGAGAGACAAGACTTCTTGCTTTTTTCTTCTCTTTTTTTTTTTTTTACAGAGATACTGAGCCGGGATTTGACACTTTTTTCCTGGTAAATTTACTGTGATTTAAATTATAAAGTAAATACTTGACCAAAACAGGGATTTCTGGCAGCCAAGGGACATTTAGTCATCAGCAACATTTCAGCACACCGCCCCTCTAAATGTTTTGACATGTCATTACAGGGCATCTGATGGAAAGGGCAGTGACATACAGTGACCATTCCACCACTGTTACAACGCGTTACTTCACCCCGGCTCCACACAAGTCATATGGACCAATGACACAACTCCTGCCAGGGCCCCAATGTCCTAATGTCACACACGTCCCAACAGTTTTACTTCAAACTTCTCCCTCTCTCTTACCCCCCACCCCACCCCACCCCGCTCCCTCCTTCCTTTCATGCACAGCCTCTCTGTCCCTTTCAACACCCCCCCTAACCACTTTTCTGTTTCTTATTTCTCTCACCCACACTCCTCTGTCTGTCCGCCTGTCCGTCTCTCTCCCTTATCATTCCTTGCATTAACCCCTTTGCCTCTCTGTGTCTCTCTGTCTCGCCCCCTCGTTTCTCCCCCGTGCTTTGTCCCTATGTAACATATGCTTAGACTGGCATCCCATCGCAGAGCTGCTGCGGGTCTTGTCCGCTTCATGTCGTGTGAGGATGGACGTTTGAAGAGTCCTCCAGGCATCTCTCTTTGTCACCAGCGCTTAGCCTCAACACTGCCGCGAACCCGCCACGAATACCATCGGTGCAGCGGGCGTCTGCTGCGTGTGTGTACTGCTGCAGAGATACATGAAAAGAGTGTGAGGGGATAAAAGATTTGTGCGTGCTCACAAGACAGCAGCACATGCATGTTTACATGACTGCAGACATAATTCTGAAATGGGATGATAATGAATAAACCCACACACGTGTATGCTCATACCCACATGCACACTCCAGCTCTTCACCCCATGTTCAGTTTTACCTATTCCCTACCCTTCTATCTTACCAGGGCATGTAGGTTTCCTTAAGGCACAATAGCGGTTTTGTCTTGAGGTTGTGCTCTGACAGTTGTCACGGACTGATCCCTCCTGATATGTTAATTGGGTTGACAACCGACGAAACCGTATTGGAAATTAAGAGTCCTTTTGTCCTATTTCGCTTAACAGCCATTCAGACCTGCTATCTGAGGCAAAGCTACAGCCACAGATTAGGTGGTTCTTCTGTCAGGCCACAAAAGCCTTAGAATATTTCCCACATATGTTACGCCACATATCCGCCATCACCATGTCCGCCGGTTTATGTGCGACAAAGACAATGGTATGAGGGGTCTGGGTGCTGGGGAGTATGCAAATTGTGATTAATAGCCATTACCTTCGTTATTGTTCATTTGTTGGATGGTGCCAGTAAAGTGTCCCTAGCAATTGTGGCAACTCTTTGTGTGCGGGTTAATGCAGTATATGTCGCTTTAATCTGTCAATGTGATGATTTTCAGTGTAATAATCAGCAGCAACATTTGAGAATATAATGCAGAGCAGACTTTTCCATCATCACTTCATCCCTCTGAGGAATTCATGTGATACTAATCTGCCCACCTAGTCCAACGCTTCTCATGTCCAAGCTGCTTTTCTCCCTCTCGCCTCTTTAAGCCCCACAGTAGGCTTTGCTCACACCTCTTTCTCCGTGAGACTTAGTGTGGCACGAATGGACTACAGTCAATTCTCATTCTGTGTTCCACTTTCAAACAGACAAAATAAGGATTCTGTGTTTTGGGGGCAAATCAACTTTCCTTTGGACCCGCTGAAACGAGTCATCATCTCTGGATCAGCTGGCACAAAGAGCAGACCGTTTTTAGCGAGCCGAACATTTACTGCCAGGAAAAAGACTATCATAGAACGAATAAGACTCTTTGAATCGGACTCAAATAGTGACTCTCGGTCTGCTTTTCATCCCAATAAAGACCCTTATATAGCAGTCAGGCAGTAGATGAGTAGGGAAAAGAGTGTGTAGTAAAACAGAAATATTGTGCTGCTCGGTATTGAACTTTGTCCAGTTCTGTAATGCCTGTAAATGTGTCTCATAGGTAAGGGGATCACAGCTTGGCCAGAGAGGCACAATAAAACACCCCAGTTCTTCTGACACAGAGACTCATTGCAGCAAAGACTGTTTCCTTCGGAGCCAAAATGTTGAAGAAAAATACTGTAGTTCTTTCTACAAATATTATGGATATAGCTCGGGGTGAAGTTTTGGCAAAGAAGCCTGAAGCAACTTGGGTAAATGTTAAGGTCAGATACAAATAAGAGGATTGAAGGGATTTGGTATTAAAATAATTTAATTGAGGTTAGGCTAAAGGTTTCGTAATGGTTAAAAAAAATAGTATATAAAATAGCCCAGCGGGCAATGGACGTCAATGTAACATCAGTAAAAGGTTTGACGTTGACGGTGGCTAATTGACATTGTGACACTTAGGAGACGGCTAGGATATTGGCTTTTATATCTTAATTTTGGATCACTTTGGCATGAGACATTTGGAAGATGTGTGATTTTGATTTCTTAAGAACACAACTTAACCCTTGTATTATGTTCACTTTTTGGACCCTTTGGTACTGTTTGGGTCAATTTAAACACCACATAAGGGTTAAAAGGAACAAAATATCATCATTAGATGTTGTCAGTATTCTAGGTCACATTCGTGTTGATATCAGGCGACGTCATTACCTATATATTCAGCCAAAATTCAACATCTAACGATGTTGAAAAACTGTTTTATTGTATACAAATCTTGAGGAATGCAACTTTAATGCGCAATAAAATAAATATTCGTATTAAATATTCTAAAATAGACACTGTTCAAGTGAGGCATAATGAGGCATTCAGAGTAAATTAGACGGTGACATTTTAAGTTCCGGTTACAAAATAAAGCTTTGTTTGTTTGGACTAAATGCTTTACTTTGGTTTTGAAGAAGTCGCTCTGTGTGTGTGTGTGTGTGTGTGTGTGTTTTTTTGTTGTTGTTTTTTTGGACTTGAATGGGAGCTGTGGATAAAATAAAAATGTCTTTCATCATAGCAAATCAATGCAAAATATTCAAAATTTAGAGTACATTAAAGAGAAGGGAGGGAAAAAATGCACAAAAATGTAAATCAAGATACAGCTCTCATTTAAGACATCAGGCTCACAAAATTTCAGGAGACCACGTCGCCCACACTGAGAACATGAAAGGGGAAGGAAAATGCCTGTGGCACACTCAATAACAACCACTCTCTACAACACCACGTCTTCTAACTTGGCACTTGCAGTGTAGCCGTGCTGCTTATCATTCAGTGTAGATTTGAAGTCATCTCTTCATCATTCTGAGGTCAAAACACACGCGAGGTCAGTTATGTTTGACCTCATCACTACAGCTAAGATCGTATCCTTGCTCCTTTCATCTTAAGGTCAGCTAATTGCTAACGGCTAATCACCAGTTCTTCTCAGCTGCTCCCTGACACCACTCAGGCACTTGTTAAGTGTACCATGAAACATTTTCAGCATGTTGCCTCAGAGTGTAAAAAAACATGAGGAAGAAACGGACACATAAAGCAGCCAATGAAAGAAGAAGAAAGAAAAAAAAAATCTCATGATTAGGTGGCCTAGATTTTTAAAATTATCTGCTGTTTTGGGCGTTAAATAAAATAAGCATAGTGGTGGTAGAGCATAATCAACTGGCCCCATTCCGGCAAGTTCTCCCATGTAGGGCAATTGAACAAAGTGCGTCAGAATTGAAATCAGGTCGTTCCTGGGGGCCACTGGTAATGAACTTGGCGAGGATATGGGGAGCGGAGAGGAGGAGAGGGGAGGAGGGCCGAGAGTTGCAGTTGAGCTGACCTCAGTTGTAGTGCTACAGCAGAGGAGCATGTGCTCAAACTTGGCTACGCTAACCTTTTTCTGCTACTGACGGCAAAGTGCTGTAAGTAATGACTATAAGTGATGATCCTCGCTGAAGGTGGCAAGTGAACAGAGCTTTAAGAGCCATGTTGAAAGGAGGGCTGTCATTGTGACATTTTCTGGGCTTCTGAATTACAGAGAGCGCAGGTGGACTAGCAAATGTCATTTGTTAAACTTACAGAAATTCACACATTTATGGTCATTCGCTGCACTTAGTTTCTATTTAAACATTGTAATGTGTTTTGAAGCTGGAGAATCTGGCCTACTAATGTTGAAATAACCTCACACAGGGACAACTACACAGAAAGTGGCGAATATGCATTTGTGAATATATAGCCACAGTATGTTGGGTTTAAGATTGATCGTGAATTTGACCAGTATCCCTCATCTCAATCCCCTGTGCATACGTAACTGCCTCATCTGCTCTTCTCTCCCTTCTCCTCTGCCTGTCCGGGGGCCTAATTTAGCCTTAGTAGGCTGTCCCGGTGCCTAAGAGAATTCTCCTTTATGCAAGCCAGGTAAAATAAGAGCGCAGCTCGGATGAGGCCCCTCTCCATCATGGTGGATGGGGGGAGTCACGGGTGACACCCCCTGATCAGGTGTGCATGCGTAATGGCCGTCCCAAAATAATCACTGCTTTGAATAATTTCCCGGCTCTGTCTCTCGCCCCATGATTCTTGCTGCTTCGACTCGTTTTGTGGCGGGCATCCCATAAATCCTTGCGGTAAATGTAAATCAGTGGGCCGGGTGCGTCTGACAGATGGGGGCTGCAAGGAGTCCTGGGAGATCTCTCCTCTCACCTTTCCCTTCAGCTGGAATGGATGAATCACTAGCCGGGCTAGCTAAATAGCATTAGAGTGCGTCCCTCACTTAAGACAAGAGCGAGATGAGAGAGGAAGCTACGAAATGAGCCAGTACAGTGGAAATGCAAGTGGGGGTCATTTTGATTAAGAGTGATGTGCGGAGGAAGAGCATGTCGTGAAGACGTGGACAGTAGCAGTAAACAGAAATCCTTCTACCTTTGTTGTTGTTGTTGTTATGATGAGGAAATGAGGTTGTGCAGGTGGAGGAGACGCAGGCTTGCGGATCTTCGAGCTGTCAGCTCCTTGGAGGATTGGAGATCTGAGGGGTGGAGGAGAGGAATGAGGAGGAGGCGGGGAGGGCCCTTCCTTGGTCCCCTTGACTGTCTCTGGAGCAGAACCCATCTCTCATTAAGGGAGAGTGCCGAGGAGACACTTGAAAGTGACATTCACCCTCCCTCCACCCCCCCATCCCTCCATTTTAGAGATGCTATGCATGACGGCCACTGCCACTCAGCCAGCAGGGTCACCTCTCTCCCCCTCTCTGTCTCTCTCCCTCTGTCTTCCTTTGCCTGGGGGAGAATATCAATGCCACAGTGCTTTTGGCAGATATACATACAACACCTACACCCTTCATTGAAATCCATCAATTACAGACCCCTTACAGGGAGGGAGGCAACAACAGTTGTAACAGAACAAGAAAAAGGAAGGGAGAAGAGGAAGAAAAGACAGATACTGCTTATTAGAGATGAGGAGAACGGGGTGGAGTCTGATAATATGCAAAGAGATGAAACGATGTGTGTTCTTGATGTGGGGATGAAAAAAGGAGGAGTGGAATCAAAGGCTGCAGCCCGCTGTGGGGTCAGGGAATCGGGAGCCGGATCATTTCTGCTGTGGCAGAGTGTCGATTTTCGCCCCAGTTCTAACCTCGGGCCTTGACTCCTCCGCTCATATCCATCTCTTTAATCTTGGGAAGCTCCACCTAACGAGCTACATAGTTCATCGAGTCAAGGAACAATGGGTGCCTCTGTACTCCATTGTCTCTCCATGACCATCAGGCGTTGTTCTGTACATTTATGATCAATGCTTTGTCCCATTATCGCCATGTGTTTTTGTGTTTTCTTCCTGGTTCTGTAATTAGCTCACAAAACGTGATTGCGGTCTTTAAAAAAGCATTTCCTGTTGACTTCCCGGGCCAGTTGTTGTCTGTCCAGTGGTCACGTTTGCCCTGTAATCGCCACCGGCTGCTTGAACCCTGCTCCCAGCCAATGAGGTTCCTCTAACGCTGCCATCGCGGCCCATAAATAAATTACCAAATTGGCCCGTGGTGCTGTCGTACTTCTTAACTGAGTGAAGGACTTGTAATTAAATTCACGCAGATATTCCGAAGTAAACCCACCCTGTCTAAGGATTCAAAACACTCCAGCCTGGAAGGGTGTTATATATTGTGCGCAATTCATATCCAGCCATAAATCCTGACAAAACTATACTCTCACAAAGGCGATATAAATGGCTGGAGACACATGTGCTCACAAGAAGCCAGAGTCCTGTAAGTAATTTGTCGTGGAATCCTTTCATTTGCTAACTATCTGTTTGTCACTCCGACTATTTTGGATGAGGCTTAAACACAGTTATAGGTCGGCGGTGAGACCTCAGCTATGGGTGTTGATGAGAAGGCAATGAGGAGCAAATGTCCAAATGTGCCCAGGCCTGGACACTGTAACGCCATGAATCATCTGAGGGAATTATCTCAAGATGGCTGACTGCACTGCAGTGATGACTGTAATTATTGTGCTCCAGCGAAACATTTTGTATGTGATACGGTCAAAACATTTGATACAAACTGTTTGAAACCCATTCTATGGAAATGCGTGGATCATCATAATCTAATTTTTACTGTAAAATACCACATAATCACGGGGGCTCATTATTACTTCCTTCCATTTGCTCGCCATATTAACTAGAAATCTGTACTTTCTCAATGAAACACAAATCTCTTCTTTTCGATTACACTTAAAGCAGATACAAAGTGCATATTCTTGGCTATTTTCTCTTTGGTGCAGTCCTCATCGCACTGGCTGAGAGGGAGAATAGCCAGTGCCCGTGTGAGGGATAATTTGTACCTTCTCAATGAATGAGGAGACAGGCAAATTACTGGCTGAATAAGGACTGCCTGTGGATCCCACTGTCAGAAAGAGAGAGGAGGGCAGAGAAGGAGAGTGTAATTATCAACTAGCAAAGTGCATTCATATCCTATCACAAAAGGATTGGGATGTGGGTGGAAGAGAGAAAGAAGAGCAGGAGAGAGTGAAGGAGGTTGAAAAATGGAGAGAGATATGGAGAGGGGGAGGGACGCGGAGTGAAGGACTCCTGGCCAAATGGATGCAAGGCCGTAAACAGGGTTAAAAACAGCCCTCTATGGTCTGGCTCCATGAATGCAGACACATTAAGACCTTTTAGCCCAGCGCACAAGCACCTCTTTGGAGTTAAAGACGAGAAGAGCCGCGCAAGGAGACGGAAGAAGATGAGGAGAGGAAGGCGGGCAGGAGAGGGGGAGAGAAAGGTGGTGGGTTGTGGGCTTTCAATCACAAGCACCCATTTTTAATTTGAATAGACCCAGATATGTTATAAGGACAGCGGGTTAGAGGGAGATTTTTTTTTTTTTTTCCTTCGTCTTTTCCTTTTTGGAAGCTGACATCACACAACAAAGCTAGTCTATTAGTGACCCTGGACTTTATTGACAAGCCTGCCATTACCCATGCTTCCTGGGGTCTGCTGGGTCAGGGGTCACAGACGGGCGGCTTGAGGGGGGCTGGTGAAGGGTCTGGGGAACACATTTAGAGAGCAGGGACACCTGTAGGGTCGCATCCAGTTCACAACGTGACCGTGAACAACAGTAAAACCTTTTGAAAGGGAGCAGACAATGCAGGCCTGGTCTCTCACAACTCCTCCACCCTCCTCCTCGCTCAAGCTTTCTTCCTTCTGCCACACATGGCTCCATAATGATGCACTGACTGTGGTATTTTAGGCCACAGAGGTAGAAAAATCTGCGTGCAATTTTAAATGTTTATGTGTATGTGTGCGTGTTTGCATGTGTGCGGGATCGTTAAGAAGGTCACGGGTTTGCGAATTGATATAAAGTTCTATAAAACGACAGGAGATAAAATCCCAAGAAATGCCAGTTTGTGTTGAGGCAGAGCGGGGTGAGCGTCTGGTCAAAGATAATCCCGAGAGCACTTTCATTCACTCTGATTTTCACACAATCAATCACCGCATTATGCCGGACTGTCGTCAATCAAATCCATCGGCGCGCGTAGCAGTGGAAGAAACCAGATGCTAAACACAAACACGCAAACACACACACGCCTTGCACAGCGAGGCGGGCAGGCGGGCAGGGTTCAGACTACTGAGGGCTAAGTGATAGCAGCATGCATTTGATATATGTGACACTGCAAATGGAGGGCATCAGTGCTGTTTGCTGGCACAGCATGGCAGCGTGTGGTGCACCGCGGGCGACTGGCACACCAGCCAAGCCTTGTATACACACTCTCTGAATAAGGAAATTAATCCCCAGTGGGTTTGCTCTGTAAGTCAGTGTGTGTGTGTGCGTGCGTGTTTGTGCGCGCGTGTTCCACTGGGTGTAATATTTGTGTAGCTTGAGTGATGATGAGTAAAAACATGTATTAGGCTACATTCAGTCAGTGATGACAGCTTCCTTTTTTTTTTCAAAAAAAAAAAAAAATTTGTTATATGTTTTCAGCCAGATTGTATGAACATATCATTATAATACATTCTGCAGTATCTTCCTCCTGCACCATTGTCGTATACGTGTGTGTGTATGTGTGTGTGTGTTGAATCTACATGTGCTGTGTTTGTGCTCTCTGGCAGCCAGGTCCGTGGCGGTGGCACAGCAATCAGGTGTTGCTGCATATGTTCCTGGTGTCAGCTCCCTGTTTTCCCCAGCGGGCAGGCCAACTTATTGCCAGCCTCGTAATAGGAGGGCTGGGCAGGGGCCATGACTACCACTTGGCACACAGCACCGCCAATATGGCTGGCTTTTTGTTCCACCTCCCTCTGAAACTTAACCACTTCTGTGCCAAGATTGATTGCTGTGAATTTGCATAGCATCGTTACTGCCGCACGTGTCACCGCAGTTGTCGGAAATGTCCATCTTTATTGTGCCATTAATCACCAGACCTCACAGTAAGGTTTACAGTGGTAGTGCATGTGGAACAGGATCAATTAATTCACATAGAATATAACATAATATTATACTTAAATACTCCTTAGGATTATATAAATAGTGATATGAACTCACTTCTCACTCTTATCAGTTCAGAGTGCATGAAGAAAACTTATTTAAAAATAATTATTTAAGAAGAATAATTTACTTTTTTAAAATGTATTTGTTAGGGCATTTCTTGCCCCCATTTCAATAGTGACAGTGAGAGAGTGACTGGAAAGTCAGGGAGAGAGAGAGAGAGAGGGGGGATGACACGCAGCAGAGGACCACGGGTCGGACCTGAACCCAAGCCCCCACGGCTCGTGCTCAACTAGGTGATTCTCTAGGGCACCCAAAAAATAATAGTCTGCATTTTATTGTGAAAATATAAGTTCAATCGGCACCCGATGTAAGGAGCATGTCTAGAGCTTCATAGCAGCACCCAGGTCCACGATGCTTCCTGCAGTGATTCAAATAGCTGATGCCGGTTTTTTTTTAGCTGTTCCTGATCTGGACAAATCAGCCTCTGTTCTATCTTCACGTACATCACACTCAAGCTGCTCTACACTGCCACTCCACTGGAATTCAAAAAATCACGATTGTACTTATTCCTTAGATAAATGTATTTGACAGCTGTAGTGAGAATTTCCAAATTCATATTTTAAGAGATGTGATGATCTTATGAAATGTGATGCATTGCTACAGATACTCTACAACAGAAATGGCCTCTTAGATACGCATCAGTAATAGTAATAAATGGTAATAGTAGAAGTGGTAGTAGTAATTCTGAAATTTGGATATGAATATGATCTATCTATCTATCATAGTATATATAATAGTATAACAGGCAGAGGTAATCATTCTGCACTGAATACTTCAACATTGAAAGTGTGTAAGATTTCATTTTCAGTGTGATGTTGCTAATTTTACTGAAATAAATGTGGATACTTCCTCCACCTTTGTCTTTCTTTAAATACAATCTGATGATGTGGCTACTTTGCCGTGCATATTCACACATTTGTACTTTCTCACCTTTATTCACACTTATCAGTTCGTCTCAAAGGCTTTAGTTCTCTGTCTAAGGATATGTGATATCTGACAATGTCTTTCTTTCTTTCTTTCTTTCGTTCTTTCTTTTTTCTTTCTTTCTTTCACGTGTCAGACCTTTCCCTCAGTGCTGTGGAAAACATTGTGACCCAGCACAGTATCTGCAGATCAAAGACAACACACACCCACAGACACATACATAGAAGGAGTTCATGTCTCGTAGCTGTCAGAAAGTTTTTACAAGACAGTAACAGTGGAGGATATGAGCTCTGTTTGTGCGCGCGTGTGTGTGTGTGTGTGTGTGTGTGTGTGTATACACATGCACAGGACAAAATAGTAACAGGGTTAACACGTGCAGATGATTATCAATACACTGATATTGTCAAAGCCAAATAAATGTCTGCTCCTGCACACACACGCACACACACACACACACACACACACACACACACACACACACAGAAGCATATATGTGCACATAACAGTGACATGCTTCAGCCATATGCCATATGGAGTGAACCCACTTTTTTCTCCCTCTTCCTTTGCTTGATTTCATTCCCTGTGTGAGCTGTGTCCGAGATATTCCACAGCCCTGGGGCCTTGCCTTTGACAAGGAGAGCACATTGTTTATTTTCCCCTGCTGGCCACACATACGCACACACTTACACACACATATGCACACACACATATTAATGCATGAACAGACAAATATGGATATACATAGTGAACACACACAAAGACCCTCACACATGGATATTGGATGGTGTACACGCGCACTTTAAGCACACGTAAGTGAAAACTTTCTACACACGTGCATTCACCCTCAAACAAGCTGTCACACACACACACACACACACACATCGTCCCTGGCCTGGCCAGAGCAGGCAGGGTCAGCGGCAGGGCAGCCTGTACCGCTGCACATCTCTGTTATTCATCCATGTCATTCAGGCCAGGATCACGAGGGAGGGGTGGAGTGGTGGATGGAAGGGAAGGAGAGGTTTGCATGGCTTACATTCAACCCCCACGCTGTTGCCCTCTGCTCACCCATTGCCTCTAGCGGAGGCCACCCCCCTCTCCTCCTCCTCCTCCTCTTCACACACACACATACACACACATACACACACACAGACTCCTTCCCTCTTCTACCACCTCAGCCCCCAGGCCCCAGTCCCTGCTCCTCCAGCATGGGTCAGTGCTAAAGAGGACACATGGCAAAGGACAGATAGACCCAAGGCTGCCTGGACCCCATCGGACCTGGCCAGGGACAGAGGGAGGGAGGAAGAACGACAAGAAAGCAGCACCACTGACTCTGCGTTTGTACGCAAAGTGTGGACTTGATTTGTTGCAGTCTCCAGATTTTTTGACGGATCAGCATCCAAGTTTATGGAACTTTTAGTTCTGCAGAGTTCTGCAGCCAGCGCAGGTTAAACACACACATGTGATAAATTCCACGGGAAATATGTTTGTTGAATATAACACGGGTTTATAACAACAACCATTCCCTGTCATAATATGTACAGAGCCTGATGAAGTCCGCCAGCAGAGCCTAACAAAGCAATTACTTCCACTGATAAGGCAAACATATCTGTTATGTGCCACTAGTCTGCTTGTACTAATTGATGGAGAAACACACACAAACATACGCACACACACATTACACAGAGTGTCTCTGGAGTGTGAAGATGAGCACGTCATTAGGGGAGGCTCACATGCATTTCAGAGGAGTGCCACTAATCCGGCATGAAATTCAATTTAAAACTTGGAGCGCGTCTCGTTCCCCTGCTTCGATAGAGCGCCAGATACCAACACAAGACGGAGAGCCACGGCTACTGAGACGCCGAGCGCGCGTTGGTGTGTTGGCGGTTGTAAACACAGTTCCTCAAGTACCTCAAGTAAACAAACACATGGAAAATGAGTTGTGTTGTGGACGCTTGGTTTATTTTCTGTTTTAGTTGTATTAACGAAAGGTCTGGAAATGTTTCCCAGCTCTTTTTTATTATCTTTACTTTCTTCTCTAACCCGCTTGTCATTACCGTCAGACAATAATAAATTAGGTAAATACTGCTCATGCTAAACAGAATAAAACTCACCCCGGGGAAAACCTTGGCTACCTTTCTGCTCTGAATGGCATCGGATCATCACTTAACAATAACAAGCACATTGAAGCTACACTTTTCATGGTTGCCAAGGCGTTACTTTGCAAGATAAAATTGCTGTTTGAAAAAAAACAATGGGTGAAAAATGACCTGTCAGTCAGCAGCCCCCTCCAACAATACCGCCGCTGGCCCCGCCACTCTTTATGCTCAAGCAGAGAACGGGGCCCCCTTCTATCCCAGAGTCTGAGGTTAAAGGTCAGCATGGACCTCTGGACATATCCTATGATAATACCCCGGGCTGTGTCATGTGAGGAAGGGTGGGGGGCGTGATTTCTAGCAGAGAAAGAGAAAAAATAGACCGAATTATGAGAGAGAGATGAGAAGTAAAAAGCTTGCATTTAGGAAGGACTGGAAGGCACAGATCATGAGATCAGCATGCAGGTCATCTGTTTTGAAATCCATTTACACGATTCATGCCTTGGGTTGTCAAGTCCATACTGCTCCCTGCCGTCCCAGAAACCCCCCCCATATCCCAACCCTTACAGTGTTTTCCTTCTCCACCGCAGCCCTTTCTGGCTTTCCATAATTAAAGAGAGCATTTTGACTGGGAGCTACAAGAAAATGGCTGCCACATTTGGTGGAAAAGGGCTCGGAGTGTATGGCGGGATGAAGAAGAGTTTTCTCCCACAGTGCTGAACATAGGACCTCGTCATTATCTATAAGAAATGCTGCTTGTCATGGACAAAACAGGCTGATGCTGCCTTTGAACGGGATCTTTAGATGTCTTAGACACATGACTTACACACACACACTGTCCTTTCACCCAAATTACAATCCAACATATTTTCTCACTTAACTTAACCGTTTCTACTCATGTAGATAATGGGGATGTAACAAAACACTACTATCGTTATGTGTTTAAACCACAGAAGAACTGTATTCAAATTCACTCTGGACAGTTAGGTGTTCAACTGTTTTCTACTGACATTTAAGCTTCTTATACAGTTTGCACTGTAAAAAGTGGAAGTTAAATAGCGCAGAGCCATATTGCATGACTTGACTTATGTATATGATGTGAGGACACCCAGATTAATGTACAGTTTGTCTGAAGTGTTAATGGTAAAAAAAAAAAATGAGATGGACCAGACATCCTGCACATGTTCAACAAAAATGAGGTTGTGAATGTGACTGAAAGAGGTACAGATGAAAATGTATGACTTCAGCCTGTCATCTTCCAGTTGTTAAAGTGATAATTCGGGTTATGTGACATGGGGGTTGTTTGAGGTACTGATCCAGAGTCAGTGTATTTACCTGCAGTACATTTGGGTCGGGCCCTAGCAGTGTGGAGAAGCAGACAGGAGTACTGCTGTGGATGGAGACAGCAGAAAAAAACATATTTTAGCCACTTTAAAAAATTCCCACCTAAAAATATTATGTTACATTTTTGAATATTTTCACTGCTTTATCTTTCCGTCAAACAACCCTTTCATTTGTCACATTCTCTCAACTACTGAACTTCCATATTCCTACGCATAACTGGACCTACACCGTGCACTATATTAGGCCACAGATCAGCTGTTTGAGTCGTTAAAGGACAGTTTGGCAGCAAATTAAAGTGGTGAAAATATTCAAAATACAGCAAACACTTAAACCAATAATGGTATTTTTTAAGCGGCTAAAATACCCGTCCACAGCAGCGCATTTCTCAGCTTTTGTGCCAGTACTCCCGCCTGCTTCTCCTGACTGGTAGGGCTCCAACCTGAATCTACTGCAGGTAAATACACTGACTGTGGATAAGCACCTCAACCGCAGATCAAAAAATCCCAAACTATCACTTTAAGGGGGCCGGGCTCCAATGGCAGGCAGACAACATTTTTACTGTATACTACTGCACAAACTGAGCTGGTATTTGTATCTGGTCAGGAAGTATTTGTGTCTCTTTGAGTCTCTTCCAGAATACGATGAAGGTGAATGAAATTTTCTTTGAGGCACTAACAGCATTAAAAAATGACATTTACAACATTTAACAGTCACATCTCTGTCTAGAATCAGTGTTCTGGTTCCTCTGGATAATCTGCAGAACACACAGTGATCAATTTTCATTAGAGCTATTTTCTACCAAAGAGGTATAGAGCTATTCACAGCGGGGTCAGAAGAATGAAACTGGAAGCCTTTTCAGGATGAGGTGTTTCTGCTCAACTCTTTTAAATAAACATTTGAAATTTTATGAACACCACAAAACAAAACTCTCACATGCAGTGTATTGGTGTGGTGACAGAAGTGTCAGAGGCAAATACCTTAAGAGCGTGACATAGTATGAAACCAAAACTATCTGCATGACTAGATACCGTTAAAGGAAGTAAATCTGTTTTGTTTTTTTGGGTGAATCCTCCTTAAGAAACCAAACTTCTTCACATGATTCATTTTCATTCCCACCTAGGTAATTTAAAAAGGTTTTGTTTGGTCATAAAGTGTGTGACACACTGAATGCCTTCCCAATGTCTTCACTGCCTTGCGAGGTGATGGTGAACAATAGCTGTGCTAATAAATAAAAAAAAAGCAGGCTATCAACCGTCACTGCTTCGCATTGCTCTCTCTCATCACATGACCCACATGCTGGACGACATGTCACAGCTAGCGTGGGCTCATTTGCATAAGACAATCACCCCTTTCGGACGCAGGGCACAAATGTTGTCTAGACGACATGCATCAGACGGATGAAGCCCCAGACACACACACACACACACACACACACATATATATGCCTTAACCCACCCACACAGACCCATGCATAAACACCTATATCTACATCTAAGTGCATCCATTCATACACACAGACACACTCACGTCACTTCAAACACCCCAGACGGAGCCTCCAGCCAGGGTAAGACTATAAATTAGCTCCAGGTCTGCCTTGGCTTGATTCACATGCTGTGTTATTATGGTGTAGTGGATCAGGCATGAGAAAATACTAAATACATCACACACATGCAAATCCTTACTGATGGAATGACAGGACGGCCCAGCCAGTCAATTAGATATGTATATCGCTCCTTAGTTTGGAGATTATGCGATTATTCTGCTCTGTGTGCCATGGAGGGTCAAAGGGACAGTTCCTTTGATATGAGATGTGTGTTGATGTGACAACAATGACTGTTGACAGTGCGTGCAATTATGTGTGTATCACTGTGTGTGCATGCATATGTGTGTTAAATATGTAGAAGTTATGTGCGTGGATATGAGTGCGTGTGACGGAGTAGTGTGGTGGCCAGTGGCCCCTGCTTGTTTGATGTATGTATTAGTCCAGCTGTAATGAATGTGGCGGCAGCAGGATGGGTCTCTGGAGAGCTGATTATATCTGTTTGTCATCTGTGGTGAGGGTGATCCGGTGACACCGGGAACAACTACACAGCCTCTCTCTTCTGATGTGGGCACCGGAAATGTATGTGTGTGTGTGTGTGTGTACGTGTTTTTGTGAAGAATTTACTTGAAGTGCTTTGCATATAACAGAGAGATACTCACACACAGCATGGTGCAGCTGTCACAATGTGATATGTTAGTATATAAATTTGCATGTGTGGACTCTACTTCCTGTCCAGCGTTTCGTCTCTCCAAAAGTGGCACCAAACATCTGTCTGCTGTCACTGTGGCCACACTAATGGTGCGGTGCGTTGGCATTAGTGCGGAGCCAAAGGAAGGCAGAGAGACAGAGAGATGGCCAGTAGGGAAATAGAACAAAATGGGAGAGGACAAGAGGAGAGATGGAGAGATGACCAGAGAAAAACATGTGGGTCACTTCACCACTGTCCAAAAGGGTCTCATTTATCCTCCCCCTCTTTCCCCCACATGGCCAGAGGGCAAACTTCAGCTCTGCAATGAGACAGCATCGCCTCTATCAGGACAAGAGCAGAAGTGACTGTCAGAGCTGTTGCTGCAGACAGGAGTTAGTTATTGTTGGCCGAGGGTGTACGCTATAACTCGCCATGGTGGGCCACGCTTGTCTTGGCTACAGCAGCTTGCAACGGCACTAATCAACACCTTGCTATTCACACACTAAGCTAGCAGTCATTAACACATACTCAACTTGTTTGCATATGTCAGCACTTTGCAATAGAGCTGATTACTTTAGCAAATAAAAAATGGTACAGTTTGCCAAAAGTAAAAAATATCTGTATTATTGTCACCCTTCAAACACATCTAGAAGCAAACTTTGTTGCTAAATGATGGCGGTGACTTATTCATAAGAAAATGTCAACCTAGGGTTATATACCATAAGTTTTCACCATATAAAGCCCAATGTTTGATACTATGTATGGTCTGCTTTTATTCTATTGGAGCTTTTTAATGTATTTGCTCTCATTAGTTCAGTTATGTTGCATTATCATTTTTGCAGAGTTCACATTTCCTGGGCTGGATTTAAATGGCTTGTACATGCACAAGGGAATCACAGGAAACAATGGATGGATATACTAAATGAATTTTGTAAGACAAGGCAAGGAGTCATTGCATGCAGGTTGTACGCATGTGTCATGTGTCATGTAATGACTCAATTTAAAAGAGTGAAGGAGCCAGTCCAAAGCATTTTGAGGAGGAAACATAATTGCATCAGTATCAGCTACAGTGATTAAGAAACAACCTAAATTCTTTACACAAGCAGAGTAGCTGCTCAAAGCCCATTTTCTGCCCCAAGTGGTTGAATAACACGTCGGTTCAGGCAGAAATCTGGAAATTGTATTATTAAAACATTTTTAGCGCTACCATCTATAACCACAGGTGTCGCCAAATCAACCACAACTGAAATCATAAGGATTGTAGCTTTTAAAGCTGCCTCTTTACATATATATATATATACTCACTAACCACTATTGTTATCTAGCAATGCAGTTAGTGTCTGTCTATGGAATTTCATTTAGAGCCTGGTAAGCAGGCTCTCCCTTTTTCGTGAGGAGTTCAAACACATGCAGAAGAGAGACTGTCTCCCCCAGGCTAAAGATGGCCTAAATTATGTGCATCAAAATCTGTATTAAACATGTCATTGTCACTCTATGAATACCTTCTACAGTCCAGTATGCTTTATGGTTTTCTGGTAACACAGTGAAAGTGATATGGAGAGGCATATAGTGTTGAGAAACTTATAGAGGTGCTTGTATTGTAGAGATAATTTGTTTTTTTGTCTTGCTCAAGGACTTTAGGACAGAACAGGGATATGGGTTTTTTTTAAGTGTTTTTCAATTAAAAGATCTTCTCTCCAACCACTACACCACCATGCTACTCCAAACTGCCTCTTTACCGTTTCTTCCCAGGGAACCTTTGGGTGGATACTGTTGAGCCTGGATTAGCACTGCTAGTTCACACGCACAAACACATGCACACAGACACATATACATAAACCTGCATATGCACCACTAGTCTTGTTTTATCCACGCCTTCAGTGAGAGAAACCACTCTTTAATCATTTCATAAGATCATTTGCCTGGCAGATACGCCTCAGGCTTTTCCCATTACCCCTGGCTGCCTTGACCTAGATATGTGTGTGTGTGTGTGTGTGTGTGTGTGTGTGTGTGTGTGTGTGTGTGTGTGTGTGTGAAAGCATGAGAGAGAGAATGCATGATTGTGGCTGATGGAGAAAAAACCAATGGCTATAAGTTCATGGATGGCTTTGTCCAGCAGTGGCTAAAATGCGAATGGACATATAGACAAGCCAACGTATGCATGATGTAAGGGAAAGACTGTGGTCAATGCTGACTTCAAGCATTGGGGCAGAATTCATTTACTTTTTCATTATATAACCAAAACACTAACCTTTCCCTAACCTTAGAGCAGTTATGATGGATATTTTTGTCATAACAATTTATCAAATGACAATGCAAAAACAATGTGACAATGTAACAGTGACAGAGACCCTCCTCTTTGGGAAGCTCATTTCAGCTCCTTGTTTAGTAGTCTACAACTGTTTTGGTTCACTCTCACTGTGCTCTATAAAAGTTCAAAAAACCCACACTACCTGCTCAGCATCAGATAGACAACTGTAGATAGACACATACATTGTAAGCTCAATAGTCAATTTAACGTAGTTAAGTCCACTAGTTAGTTGCTACATATATTTACAGTCTGCAGTCCATGAAACAGTTAGCAACTAGCTTGTGAAGCTAGCAGAATTTAGTAGCTAGAGCCAGATATTAACCCCTGGAGTTGTTGGAGACCCTACATTTACCAGGACAGAAACATGACACTAGTGGATATGTAAATAAGCAACTGTTTGCTAACAAACTTGCCGTATCAACTTAAAAGATGATATGTGAATGTTGTGTTCTCTATTTGCCCTGAAGTGGCCAAAAAATCAGTTATTGCAGGTTTAACCAAGTTAAAATGTAATTATAGCCTCATTTTTAATATGCTTCAAACAGTCAGTCAGTATCCAGCCAAAGCTAGCAGACGTGAGATACCTGAGAAAGTGTTGTGGTTGGAGACTTAGCTCGTCCTAGCTACTAGCAGGATAATAGCAAAGCAACCAATGCTAATGGTAACATGAGACTTGCTTGATGTGAAGGACTGTAAGAACCATATGTTTGGTGTTTATCCACATACTTTATGTTGTAGTTAGGTAAAAACTTTAGCTTCATGGTTGCAAAGGTAAAAGGTTAATGTTGTGTCCAAAAAGCTGAAGATACAAGAGCTAATTGATCAATTTAACACCAGCAAGAAAAACAGGATTCAGGTGTTGCATTATCACTTTAAAGGCTTTACATGTTCATATAGGTGTTAATTTGCAGCCATGCTTCTGTGATGCATATTTATATGCTAGCTTGTGGTGCTACATCAGTGACTGAGCTGCTTAGTTTTATATGTGGATGATGTCTGTCAACAAAAGGCCCTCATAAGTAGAAAAGAAGCAAAAATATTGGTGTTAAATATTTTTCCTGTTTTATCTGGCAAACTAGTGAGCCATTTGGGAGAAGTGATGAACCAGTGGAAAAGACAAATCATTACAATATTACAATATTATTAGTATGTTCAGACCATGTCTAATATTCACTAATGTCATCTTATGAATTATCATGATTAGAACAAAATATCTGCATAAAACAATGCGTTACCTTCCACTGCACACACACAACCAATTTACCTTTTAAATGGACAGTCATGTTGTTAAACAAACACGAGCTGAGCAGGCAGCAGGGAGTGGTCACCCATCCAAGACCTCTTGTACAGTCAGCCCAGCTCCTGCCCGCTCGCCTCGGGACAGCAGAGTGACGGATGGAGGGACGGAGGAGCTGTGTGTCAGGGGAGGAGGTGAGCATGAATCAGTGACAGGCTGAAAGATGTCAAGACGGAGGGTAAAATTAGGGGATGGAGAGACAGAACGCTAAGAAAATAGACAGAAAAATTGGAGATGAGAAGATGGTGCAAGAGAGAGAAAGGGAAAGAAGAAAATGAGTAATTATTCAGCTGTTGATTTTAGACCTTCGACCCCACGGGGCCGCAGGTGAGGAAGAAGCGGGCCGAGTCCTTGGGTAAACATATGGACTTGATTTATCCTTTCCGTGTGAGCGCACTACATGCAGGTAGCACTGTAGGTGTTCATGTTCCTAATCCTGCGTGAGGGAACAGCTTTTCACTCATGGTTGTGTATAAATCAGCACTGCAGCTTAAGCAGTTAGGTCACCTGCTGTTTACCAGGGAAAATGTGTTTTTTTCCTCCCTCTTTCTCCAATATGCATCATCTTTTAAACCTGTGAAAAATGTAACATATACGTGTGTGTATATATATCTATATATATATAGATATATACGTCTGATTCATCAGTGATATTGATTTAGGTGAAGCCGTGATTATATATGGTGAATATTTATGTATCTTTTGCATATGACTCCTGGAATACTAAGTGATGTCTTTGATAGCCTTTGCTGGATGCCATGCCTGAGTGTGCTTTGACTGACACACACTTAAACCCAGTGTGGTCTATTTTCACATTCAAGCTGCGGCGAGATAATGCTGGTTTCTAATCCTATGGAATAACCTCCGGCTATACAAGCATACCTGATATTTCTGATAGCACTCCATCTGTGAGATTGCATTCGTCGAAACTGCACTCCATCCCCGAAGCCATATCACACGCTCTTGTATTTCTTCATTCCAGTTTCAATCAAATGTTGGTCGAACATTTTCACTTGATGTGGGCGAGGAGTAGCCTTTGGGCAGCCAAAGGGTGAGGCCAGTGTGTGGCTATCATGCCTGCCATGCATGAAAGGACATCTATTATCTATGAACCTGAGATTGTGTTGAATTCTCATAGTCAAGGACAAAAGGAGTTGGGATTCATTCAAGTAGACTAATCGACGCTCAACCAGTGATAACCAATAACGCTTCATTGTGCTGTGGAATCTATCAGTTATTTTCACATTTATTCAAAAGCATATTTCAGCGGTGGGGTTTGATGCAGTCATACACAGGACGTGGAGTTCAGACAGCAGGACCTCTGCATGTAACAGGGTATTTTTACACTGTGAGCTTGCTACTTTTACTTAGGTAAAAGATTTGAGTAGGTTGTTGGATTGTTATGAGTGATTGTTTATGGAAAGAGATGTTGCTGTTAAGTTTCTTCATATGTAACTTTCTATGGCCCTCAGCAGAACAAACAAAATTCCTTTGACCTCCATTGTATTGGCTGGAGGCACATGTTTCAGAGGTTGATAAAACCTAATACCACTGCAAATACAACCAAAAGTATCCGCACGGCACTTGGGATAAGTTCGAAAATATATCTTTATGTGATTTGGGTGAACTTGTTATATGTTTTCCATAAATAAACTAATTGTCCTCTGCTCAGTTTTTTTTCTGTAACTACAGCAACATACAACATACATGTATAACATGAAGACACATGAACTTAGTATGCCGCATGTATGAAGGTAGCACAACCTGAGACTCAATTTTGTGCTGAAGAGATAATAAAACAGCAGCTTGAGTCTGACTGCTTAGAGCTGAGAGGTCAATTCAGCTATGAGGAAGGCAAATATTTTCCTGCATGAACTGTGTTTACATTTCAGTTTAGTGAGGGCACAGCGATTGTTTTGCTGGCAGGTCAAGGGAGCGTACTGCAGACAGGCTTGACAAGTTTTTTTTTTTTCATGCACATTTTTTGTACATAAATTTTCTTTACTCAGAGTGATTCATGTTTAAAAATGTTTTATAAGGCTTTTTATGACACGGCAGAGTGTGTGCATAACTGTAAGATTTCTTAAGCTACTACCCAGTACCTGTCTTCACTCTAGGATTTGGGTTTTAAAGGTCATTGTTTATTTCCGTGCACAGATGATGATATTCAGCTTTAGGTGGTCCCAGAAGGACTCCTATCTGCCGTGAACCCATTCCAGGATGCGTTCACTGGGTCTTTCTTTTCATATATCAACACAACCGGCAGAACAATCATCCTCAATCACCCTTTTTCTGTCTGTCACTCGGAACCCCGCACCACATTGGCAGTGCTCCCAAAAGCTAACGTGGCATCACATTCTTGACTAAACGTGCATAAAAACAAATTAGCCTGGCCCATACAATTTGCAAAGAGATGTGTGCAGCCAGCCAGCAAATAGATGTCATTCCAAACCAAGGTCATGATGGTATTGAGGCTGGAAATTTAGGATTGATGTTTGCACATGCCGGGCTTCTCCACTTTTCACTCTCAGTCTGACGGGTTTGATGAAGGCTTATTGGAGGAGACCCACGGGGAGCGAGACAGCTCAGACAACAGAGACTATCCTCCACAACCTTGTGATTTAGAGCTGAATTAAACCCTAGCTTAACATCATTTCAATGCTTGTAAAGACCATTTTAGTGTTTGCATCAATACATTTGAGAAAGAAAATGTTTCCAATTTTTCTTGGTGCCGCAGTCCTTTTAGGAAGTTTGAATTGATGATTTAACCTTTAAGACTAAGACACTAACATGCACCCAATCAATATCAATATTAAACGATGCTACACTGTTTTTGGCTCATTTTTTTGTATCTTGCAGTATGTTATAGATTTGGTCGTGGATGACTTCTGCGTTTCTGAATGGATTCTGTTTTTTGAACCTTCTATTGTGTCGACATCGACTGCAGACCCCAGTGTAAAAAGTAGTTATTCCAAAATCAACGTTTTTTTTTGGCACAATTATTAATAAAGTCTGTTTATTGACTTTGTAAAAAGCAGCTGCCTTACTCTACAACAACAACAACAACAAATGTAAGGACTCACCTGCTAGCTTGCCACCCAAGTGTCAGCAGAGGCAGCAGAAACAAGTGGAGAAATGTCAACTGTGCAACCTCGTCTGACAGCCCACTTGTTACCACACTCTTTTTCAGGACGCTTGGCAGCAGCTTGTAAAAAGGCCATCACCAATAAAAAAGCTAGATTGCCATACAAGGATATGTGACCTGTTGGCATTGTTTCAGGAGAACGTTTTCAGTACAATGATAGCACTGGACTCACAATATACAATTCCCCATTGCACCACAATCTCAAGATACAATGCAGTTGTACAACACCACATGGGGAAATAAAAAGACTGGACAGGAAGGTAAGACCCTCTCTGACTACCGACGGATGGTCATCGACACATGGGTGCATGGGTGGTGTTGAAATGAATTTGAATGAATGAATAAACTGTTAAATATTTGGGATTAAAGAGTGAATGTGCTGCATAAAATGTACTGTCAGCACCAATCAAAGATATCTATAGAGCGTATAAAAATCCATTGTATTAGTCACTTTTTCCAGCTGGAGTCTGTGAGACTCCAAACAGAAGTAATGTGTCATTTTCTGGAGCCGACTTCTGACACATGTCATCAGTTCAAAATCCCATTTATTCAGTTAAATCCTATTCAATTCAAAATACTTTATTTGCTCCTCAAAAGCCAATGTGAGGTGAGAGAGTCTGCAAGCACATAATACACATAAATAATTCATTTTCACACATAAAAGCTACAGAAAATATGAGTGTTAGAAATACTTGAAACACACAAGAATAAATGGCAGTAGCCAATAAGCAACAGCACAAAGGCACATTATGACGCATAGTGTTAATGTGCAGAGGCATTTATCCATCAATACAAAAGGTAAACTATTTATGGTTTAGTCATGAAGTATCTAGGTGATAAAAATGTTAACTATGTGTATGATCCGAACATTTAGATTAATAATCCAGTGCATTTAGCAACGTGATCGTCCTATAACATATACACAAATGCACTTTTCTGTATGTCTGTGTTCTTTTCACCTCGTCTGAGGCATTGGGATGCATGGTAAATATACAGTATGTTACAGCAGCAGAAGCTTTTTACCCTCCACGGTATGCAGAGTGGTGTTGTGTTGAACAGAGCAGGGCCGGTCTAATAAGTCCCCTGGCTATGGCAGCCAGGCCTGTGGTAGGTGGATGATGGATCTCAGTGCCAGGGTACATAATGGTGGGACAGGGGAGCACGGGGGTGAAGGACAACACTCTGCCCTCTCTCCTTAATCAGATGCAGATCAAGCTAAAAGCAGCGGAGCAGCAAATCCCTCCTCTAACAGCGAGCCTCTAGACCCCGCACAATCCCCTCTCCCTTCGCCTCGCTCCTTCCCTCCTTCAGCCCCTCCTCCCCTCTTCATCCCTCTCTCTTTTCTTCTGATTGTCTTAGCAACAGAGCTTAGGGAGCGGACCAGAGGAGGAGATGGATGCTCGGAGGCCTTTACCACAAAGATCATATAGGATAAGTGCAAAAGCCCCTTGTGGCTTGTTGATAAAGTATTGATTTCTCCACAAGCTGCTGTTTACGAATCACCTTGGAGGGAGTGACCCCCGAGACCCTAGGGTGTGAGGTAGGAGCGTGTGAGAGGGGGAGCGACGGGGGACACAAGGGGGTAATGTGAAAAATGAAGAAAGGGGAATGCAGAGAGAGATGGACAGATAGAGGAACACGGGAGAGAGGGCGAGATAGGAATTGATTGGGGACAAACCTGGCCACTAATTGAAAGGATGGATCAATGACGGTGGACTGTTGAATTTGGGGGAGAACGAGGCGGGAGGCGCTTGCTTCTCGATACTGGTGGACAACATGAGACCGAGCGCACATGCATGAGTGTGCTGACACACTCAAATGAACACAGACTGCGCTTTGATGCCCCTTCCCATTGTCTCCTGAGAGATCAAGGCCTTGGCCACATGAAGAATATAAGGAATGCTAATGTCATCCTCAGCCTAGACACGCCTTCCTGTCTACTGCTCAGGAGGTGGCAGTAAACAATGTGGGTAAAGTCATTTTGGAGCATCCAGGCTAGTTCCAGGGCGACTGACACAGACAATGTCATTACCCCTCAGGGTAGAAACAGACCAGACAGGCACACAGCTCTCAGCTTTCAAGTCCAGTCTGAAAAGTTTAAGCCCCCATTCAGAGTTGTCTTTCCATTTCCACACCCATCTTTACCCAGGATCAAGGTGAAGGCCTTGGTTCTCTCTCTCTCTCTCTCTCTCTCTCTCTCTCTCTCTCTCTGTGTGTGGCCCCTCTCTTTAGCTAGCTGCATTTACCCACTTCTGAACAACAGGTCACCTTTTAGTGATAATGTGACCTGTGTATCGTACCTGTCAGGATTATGAGTAATTCCCAAAGTCCTAAAAAAAAACCAACCTAGAACAGGATTTCTTTTTGAAGAACAGCTGATGAAAGGAAAATATTGTTGACCACTAGGAGAAGGGATCCAAGCCTCTGGTTTCCTGTGTTGAAGACAAATGCCTTGTACACCCATCCACTCACCAGGACCTCATCTCTGCAGACTTTCTTTTTTTTTTTTTTTACTTTTTTATTTTGTACCATACAAAAAAAATTTAACAAATGACCAGTGTTGTTATTTTTTTTTTTTTGGAAAGGACATAATCTGAAATGTATGTGTAGATTGCACAACAATGACAGACAAGATTGTTGAAAGAAAGAAAAAAAAAAGGAAGAAAGACAGATGGAAAGAAAGAAAATAACCCAACTGCAAGCTCCCACTATTCTTCCCGCTCTTACACCTTGTTGTCAGGAAATCTAATTTGTACCCGCAGCCCACAGAGCCACCTGGCAACATATGCAGCATGCAAATGGGGCTCTGTTTTCGGCATCGCCAGTTGTAGCGAGAGAGACAGAGAGAGCATGAGGAAGAGAGAGAGATTGCCCTGGAGGATTAATGACATCATTCTGTATGCACCTCTGGACTCCCAGACCGCCAGGATATTACCCACCTCTGACATAGAGGGATAATGTTGGTTCTATGAAGGCACAACGTTCGGGGATCTATCTCCTCCTGCTGGCGTACAAAAAATAATGGGGCTGGTTCATCATCAGATTGCCGTGTCAGGTTTTGGGGGGAAAAAATGAATAAAAATGTGGCATATTGAGAATAGATGGGTCTGAGGCTGTGGGCTAGTTAGAGTGTACCGCCTGGGTCGCTGACAGTCTCACTAATGGCGGCTCTCCTTGCTAGCATAGCAACACAACTTGCTGCAGCAGGGCGCAGTGTGCGGCTGCTCGATGTGCACTCATTGCGCAACATTATCCATCTTCTATGATTATGTTTAATGCTTTTATCTGACTCGGAGGGACAATGTGTTTGTTAAAGGAGGTGCAGAGGACAATGACTGCGAGTGGGTAAAGTCCTCTGCAGCTGCGAGAGCGATGCGCCACACTGGCCCTTTCTCCTGGGGAGCAGCGATCACAAACAAAATTCATCACTTTGTCAGCAAAACAACTGCTGGCCTTTTAGCGTGGTGGCTTCAATCGGTTGTCATCAAATATTACATCTTTTTCTTACAGCCACGTCTGATCTTATGTCTCTTTTTCTCTCACTCGCTTGCCACTTTCACACACTGAACCTCTCAACAATGCTCCGTTAAGTTATTCAGGTAAAGCAGGTTTTTGTTGTTCACACATTAAGTCTCAAGTGGAACAAATATGCATTGAGCCTGTAAAAAAAAATTCAGAATAGATATGACACGTTCTGTTCAAAAGTGTGCATGGTAATGCAGATGAAAGCACAAACCTTGAATTTGACTTCTAATATACTTGGACTGGTTTCTCTTTTTTGATGAAAAAAGCTGCCAACTTTATGTTCCTGTTCTTTTTCACAAGGTCCATATCATCTGTTTAGTTTGAAGCATACCTTTTGATTAAAACGTTATTCAGCAGCCCACTGTCAAGTGGCACCTTCAGCTGTACCACCACTGAATGATATCCCGACACAATAAAAGTAGAATGATCTCATTTCATACGGATTACATGTCTAAAACTTGTCCCTGCAGTTTCATTTTCATGCATAACTGGAGTGATTGGCAATCCTGACCTGAACTCAAGAAAAACACATTCCAGTGTCCACAACATCCGTGGCATACAGTTGGGTCCAAAAGTCTGAGATCACTTTAGCAGTCCACCGTATGTTTGTAAAATGTTCAGGAGTAATACTATACAGTAAAGTATTTGTAATAAATGTATTTTTGCACTGTATAACTGTTACACAGGCAAATTGCTGCAGTATCTTACACTGAAAATCAACTCACTGTTCTCACATGACGCTGACATGGCAAACTGAACATTTATGGATTGCATGTGGGAAAGGGGTTTCTCTGTCTCTCTCTCTCTCTCTCTCTCTCTCTCTCTCTCTGTCTCTCTTTCACTAACATACACGCACACATGCACACACATCTATCCTGTTTATCCTGTCCTCTGGACCCAGAGGCCCCTGGCTTCAAGGCCAGAGAAGACCAGCCTAGAGGCTATAGGCTGTCCTATCCTGTTTCAGGCCCCTCATAGGCGGCCACATCTGTTTAATGCATACATCCAGTCATGAGGTCATTAGGTGGGAATGTGACAGGGAGCAAAAGGGGGCTCTGGACTCAGCGATCATTAGCACCTATGGGTATTGTGATGCTTGCTAAACACTCAACTACACAGTCAAAATGATGAAAAATAAAATGCTGTGTGTGTGTGTGAGAGTGTATGTGTGAGAGTGTATGTGTGTGTGTGTATGTGTGTGTGTGTGTGTGTGTGTGTGTGTGTGTGTGTGAGTGAGAGTGTGTGTGTGTGTGTGTGTGTGTGTGTGTGTGTGTGTGTGTGTGTGTTACATCAGAGGAGGTTTTAATTATTGCCCATTCTTTCCTACAAAGGTTGTGGGTGATGGAAGTAAGAAAACAGCTCTGATCATTCACAACTAAGAAAAATACTTTTGAGCTGAACAAAGTGCAGACTGGTAACAAACAGCTTGACCTGAATTTGGCAGGAAAATCAACCGTTTCTCCCCCGTTCATCAGGGCATATGTCATTTTTCGTTGAGACCCAAAGGTGCGCTGAGGAAAGAACAGAGCATTTTTCACCCCCGGGCTCTGTCATTGAGACATAATGGGACCTGCCTGGCCAAAGGCCCTTTTTTGGTTTCCATCAAATGCAGAGGAGAATGGATCCCAGAGGAAGGTATCAGTGTCCGTGCGATGTTCTCTGGTCCGGCTGAGGAATGCCAAGAACAACACAGCGGGTTTAGTGCTTAGGACCCAGGGAGGAAATTACAAGCTAAAGACACTAGATCTTAGGACATTTCCAGGTATTTAAGGCTATTAATCTGCTGAATTCCTTAATGACAATATTATGGTTTGTTGGCTACTGCCTTCACTCTCTCTGCCTGTCTGTCTGAGGACTGGGCGCTCATGGACACACACACGTGCATGCACACACAAGTCAGAATACGCACACGCATGTACCGAGATACACACAATATACTTTGCAATTCCCCTCACACTCACCAATACATTTAAAAAAGATACAAGCAGCAGCTTTACAGATACAGACATATGCTCGCTCACTCTTTCACCACGCTTACACATGCACCACATAATCCTCAAAGAAGGTCTACTCTAACTGTGGCACACTGCCACTCACTGGCCTGTGAGAGGTGCTGCTGTGTCTCCTCGCAACATCTTATTTCATACACACTCCTTGCAGCAGATCTCCATTATTATCCACTTCAGACAAAAAAAAACAAAAAAAACAAACAAAAAAACAATAAAGCAAAAGCTGTAGTTTCATTTTTGTTTTGACAACAATGTTGTGGTTATTTTCCATTCATCACAAATCATTTGAAGTTATTCAAGATAAAAATGTGTTTGCAGACTTTCCATGATAAAGGTGTCGGGGTCTTTGCTCTCCTAGTCAAAGGCTTGTGTGTTTCAGATACCCACACCTCTCTGTCTCGCTTTAATGAACTGATAACCTCATGCGGCAGCAGTGGCCATGTATGCGGAGATGAGAGAGAGAGAGAGAGAGAGAGCGTAAAGAGGACAGGAAGCGAGATAAAGGATTAAGGGATGGGAGAGTGAAAGAAGGGCAAAAGATATGCAGAAAGAGAGAGAGGGAGACGGAGAAAAGTGACAAAGTGAGAGAGCAGCGCACTGTGTGATATGCGGACAGATGGTACCCACGCTGCATAGCCACCGAGGCACATGCGATAGCCGTGAACCATGGTAGAGCCTCCCACACCCACGCCTCTACTGTTGACACCTCTCAACATACTCAGGCAGTGAGAGAGGAGGGCGGGGGGCGGGGTGGGACGCAGACAGGATGCTGCTTTTTACTGTGCACTGGATAACTGAGGTGTTGGAGGATTTGATGTCTGGCATTTCTGTTTGCAGAGGAAGAGCAGATGAGTGGATGTGTAACAGCGAGCCAGATTCAAATTGAAACTTCATCGTTGGGATCAAGATCAAAAAAAAAATTGAATTTAATGATATTGATGTAAAATCCCACTCACATTTCTAAAAAACTCCAACTGGAACATACTTACTCAGCAGTATGTCAGTCTTTGTTTGGAAAGGGGTAATACATTGTTTTACAGTAACAGTGGTTAACCATGTTGACATACAGTAGTGAGGCCAGATGAGTCGCGCTGGCTAGTACAGACATGGCTGTAACAGTAGCAGGACAGACAGGCCCAAACAGTGTGCATGTTGCAGCTGAAGAGCTGGAGGGATGATGTTGGATGCGGGTGTTGGGGGGCGATCTGCTGGCCTAGGTTTTGAAAGCACTCACAACATCGCTGACCCTGATCTTCTAAAGGCATAAGAAGTCAATTTGAGAAAAGAGTGGTGGATGGTGGATATCCTGCATGGGGAAGAAAACATCAGTTGATGCATGAATCTACGCTGCTGACAAATAACTTGTTGTTTAATTGTTAAAATTCTGAAATATTATAAACCCATGCTTCATTCAACCCCTTGTATATTGTTGACATTGCCTTTACCTCCTCATTGTTTCGGGTCCCACAGACCTTATTGATGTGTGTGTAAAAACAACAATATTAACTGCAAAATCAATATTTTTCTTTTCCTCCGCCCTTATTAAAACCCATTATATAGAAAAGTATTGAAGTGTAACCAAGCCACAAACTTGGGGTGGACATTTGATGATGGTGACAAATACAAAAATGAATGAAAAGCATTGTTATTACAACATGTTTTATAATATATAAAAGTACTGTCAACACCTATGACAGATACAGAGCGTATGGAAATCCACTGTAGAGGTTAGGTCAGAGGTTAAGCACAATTTTCTGTGGAGGACTTTGAAAGATTACGTCAAATTCATGTTAATAAGCAATTCTCATTAAGTAAGGGAAAAAACATGAAGTATCAAGATGATAACACATGGTCAGTATGTTTTTTGAGTAGATGCAGAAGGCCCCAGATCTCCAGGAGCCCAAACAGAGAATGCAGTTAAAGTGAGCCCTCGATTGTTTCCCTTCTTCAGAGACTGATAAAAGAAACTTTCAATGAGAAAACTGCAGCGAGTCACAGAGGCTGGTGCAGCAGCAGCAGCAGCAGCAGCAGCAACCAGCCCAGAAGTAGCATCAGGACTTGGTTTCTCCTATTGTCACAGCTGAGGTAGACCTATGACATTAGCAGGTGTCATCTCTTCAAAGAAACAAAACAACATTTCTGTTTTTACAGTTATCTCTGTGCCTCCGCCTCTTTTTGTGCCTTTTTCACATCATCCACCCTTTTCTGTCTACCACTCCCTCCCACTCCTTTTACACCCGCCTCTCTCTCTCTCTCTCTCTCACTCTCTGTTTCTCTCTCTCTCTCTCTCTCTCTGTCTGTTTTCCTCCTCTTCCCCCTTCCTCGTACCCATGCAGGTTGGTCTGCACAGTCTGTTGTGTTGTTTAATATGCACAGCTCATTCTTACTCCTTTATTATTGTCCCACTGGCGGCGGAGGCCCTTTTCTTTGGCCAGACAATGGGCGGCGTCGTGACAGAGAGCACGGTGGTCATGTCCCATTTGCCACCCCGCGCTATCTCTCTATCCTGCCCCCCCACACCCCAGCCTCCCCCACCCGCCGTCCGCTTTTCAATAGCACCCTAATACTGTTACAGGAGAGAAAGACCTGGGAGCCTTCAATACGCCCCAAGCCTCCGGGGCCACAGCTATATACATGCTATTAGCATAATTATAGCCTGAGAGAGAGAGAGAGAGAGAGAGAGAGAGAGAGAAAGACAGATAGACAGAGAAAAAGAGTGAGAGAGGCAGTAAAGGTGTTTGTAATGTGACAGTAGTCCCCCCCACCCCACCCCTCCACGCACACATACACACTCGCAGAAAGACATTCTTATAAAGGACATTTGAATAGATCTGGTATTGGATTTTGTCCTGATCTCATCTATAGTTAAAATAGTCCACTCTGGGCTGGGACTCGTGGGTGGGCAATTCTCCTGTTGGTGCCACGGTTGCCTGACTTTGAACTTGAACTTGGACCCTGGGGGTCGAGCAGATTGAAATTGAATTGAGGAGGGCTCCCCCTGGGATACTGGGCTGGTAAATGCAGGCTGGAGCAGCTGTGGTTCCGGCTTGCGGCTTGTTTACATGTTAACATCTCTTCCCGCTCGGTTCTGTATTCCGTCCTGTTCAGTTGTGTTCATTTATGTTCACATGTAATGATGGGGTGTTTGAAGTTCTTCTTCAAAGAGTTTGTCTTTCATGTGTTTAAAGAGTTTCATTCCAAAACATCTATCATTCTTACAAAATCATCACTTGAATGAAAATAGTGAGAAAATTTGACTTTGTTTGTTCTTTAATGCTTGAGAGAAAACGAGTATTTTATCAGGTCTCGTGTTATCTCATGAAATTTAAAAAAATTGAAGAATAATCCTAACTAAAAGGACGTGTTTCCATCTGCCAGTGTATGTGCACATTTAATTAGAGTGGATCATTCGAAACAAATCCAAATTTCTTTTAAAAAAAGTTTTAAAAAAAATATAACAATAAAAACAAAACTTGATGCAGTGAAAACCAACTTAGCAAATGAATCATGACGTATATGAAGCATGTGACGTGTTTGTCACTGAAGCTTCTGCTCCACTAAAGAGATAAAAAAAAACTAAAGCCGGACAAACGCATCAGAAAGTGACGGTAACATTCCCCAAACTAATACATGAAACCACCAAAAATGGATATTTCCATCGAGGTTTCACACTGTTTGAGGTTTGACTCTTTTAAATTCATCATTTTGTTGCACTTCCTTCCTCTGGAATGGTTTAACGGCAGCTTACTGACGAATTAACACCAACAAATGTTTATCTTGATGTGTCCAATTTCTAATATAGTAATGGACGGAAACGCAAGTTAATTTGCATTTTCTTTTTGCAGATTTTCTGTAAATTGAATTTGTGTTACATTTGGATGGAAACCTGACTATTGACTCTTACAGATACTGTAGCTTTGGACACATTGTCCATCACAGACAACAGCATTACATGGGTTATCCTGGTATCCTAACGGTTAAGATGCATGCCGTGTAACTGCAACATCCACCATTCGATTCTGACCATGAACCTTTGTTGAACGTCATCATTCTCCCTATGTTTCCTGTCGTTTCCTATCTCCTGTCACTAAAGGCTAAAATGCCCCCAAGACATACAACCTGACAAACATCATTCGAGTCCATTCATAGCTGCATTACAAACACAATTTCTCACTCATACGCAAATAAACACAATGTTACACACTGTTATACACAGACAGGCAGGCACACCCTGACACCCATATTTTGACTTTCATGCAGCATCTACTGTACACCACACAACAGCTCCGCAGAGTAAAACGATGATCCGCTCTCCACTCACTACATATTTTTCACAGGAAAGAATACCATAGCAATAGAAAAAGCCAACTCCTCGCTACCACTGGCCCAGTCATCCTGTTTTAGGGGCGGCTTTAAAGCATGTCACAAGACCTCATGCATAGTAAACAGTGCGGCCTCCATGGCTGACTGGTGAGCAATTTGCCTCGTAGATTGCCTGGCCCCGGGGCCTTGGAGCTATGTTTATGTATGAGCCCTCCTGTTTCATATGTATCGGCCCCGGATCATTTTCTACCCCCCCCCCCCCCCCCCCCCCTCCCCGTTTTCTCCCCTGCAGAACTGATGGCATACACACAGAGCCACAAGCACACAGAAAAACACACACTGGACAATGTGCACAGAGACACACACATGCATACGGACAGACACATAACGTAAACATTAAGAGTGATGACCTGCACAAGGGGCAACACTGTCCCAGCAGATTACACTATTGTCAATACAAATAGAAATTTACTATACATGTGTCGCAGCTGCTACTGCTTACCGTGGCAGTTGTGCTGCGCAGGCTGAGCGGAGATGTATTAGGAACATGTTGTCTTTGATGGTGTTTTCACACCTTCTGATGATGGCGACTTTACACCACCTTTAACCATATTTTCTGCCTAAAATAATCCATTTACATTCCATGTTGCAGCGGCGAACTCGTGATTTGTGAGCTCTGCGTCATCAGCACCTTTTCATAACGGAATCACAAGGCCATCATCACATGTAAATAAAGATATTTTTAAACATGTCAAACATTATTTGAATTTCCTGATGTCGATGGCATATGCTGCAAGACCGCATGCAGAGAGACAATTACGAAACTGAATACATGTAAGATGAGAATCCGAGTTCATTAACCCTTCATTGCTCCCTCTGTTATCCCTCCATCCTCCATTTCCCACATTCTTATCCCTCTGTTATTTCTTCTAGCTGGTTTTTCTCATTCATGGTGTGAGCCCCCTCCCTCCCTATCTCTGTTTAATGAAAGAGCGGGCAGGTTTTAAAGATGCACAAAGCCCATCTTTGATGAGGAAAAGAGATGCTCATGTAAGACCATCTTAAGAAATATTTACAGCATCAAAAGTCAGGCCGAAGATGTCCTCTATGTGTCAGCTAAGGGCGAAGCATCTCCAAAGGGCCCAAAATGTAATGGGTTTCACAGGACACAATTTGTTTGATATGAAATGATCCTCGGCAGACACAAAGTGGCCCCCATTAGGAGCCAAGCAGATTAGCGCAGTCCTCTGAGGGTCCGTGGCTCAGTGTCAGTGGTGGAGGACCCTTCTTATCTTTCATTAAGCGCACACAGCAGGGCGGATTCACCAGCCCGGGGGGGGGGGGGGGGGGGGTTATGGGACGTGGACTGAGAGAGAGAGAGAATGAGAGTGAAAGGAAGAGAGGGAGGGAAACAGAGATTGGTGGCGTTTAAAAAATCATTTCCACATATCATAGCCCCATCTCTAATTCAGTGCTGGAAGCGAAGGAGCCGTGGGGAATGCACAGCATCTTTCTCTCCAAATGCCAAAATTGACCAGCAGGCACAGAGGAAATGAGGCTGAACACAAACACACACACATGCACTGATACGCTGGTGTGCATGCACATACACTCGTGAATACAGGCAGGTTGAATAAATGCACAAGCGGGAAAAAAAACAACAACAAAAAACAGACATACACATATGCAAGCACCGGCAACAAACACATTCACACATGCCAAGTCTTGAATACAGACAAACACAAACCGCAAAAATGAGACCTACTCAGACACACACAGGGGAATGCCACCCTTCACACACACACATCAACACACCACGGTGATGGCAGCGTGCCATACGGGTTCATGCCTAATCTGTGTTTGTTAATGGTTGGCGTGTGCTAATTACTGTCACCGTGCACCAGGGGCCTTCGCTGGCCAATCACCAACTAGCCTAGCCTCTGACCGGCCAATCACTAGCTGGTCTAGCCTCTGAACCAAAGGGGCTTCTGGGAGAGAGGGACTTTCAGCGGTGGTGAAATTGGCCTTGGAACAGTCGTCTAATGCTGGAACATGGAGTGTGTATGTGTGTGTGTGTGTGAGTAAGAGGGAGAGAGACAAGGATGGAAAGAAAGACACTTTGTGTATGTGTGTGTGTGTGTGTGTGAGAGAGAGAGAGAGCGAGAGAGATGATGGAGAGAGTGCTTTCGCGTGTCTGCGTGTGCGTGCACATGTGGCACTACGAGCATGTGCGTCTGTCCGACTATATGTGTGTGAGCAGCAGACGACAGAGTGGAAAGGAAAACAAGGCCTGAATGTGGGCCAAGTCAACCACTCCACGGGCTCAAAGGCAGCAGTAATCCAGTGTTGACATGGTAATAGCCATGAGCTTAGTGTCAATTAGATAGAAACAATATGCTTACTCTACTGGAGTAAGTGGATAGTACCTTTTAAGTAGAGCAAGCCTTGCAATACTAGGTTTAAGCTGAAATTAAATGAGGCTGTGAATCAGAGACTTTCCGAGCCAACACACTACGTCTGTTTCTCTTACGCTTCAAATTCAAGCACTGCATCTTTCAGCTTATTTGTACCTATTTAAAATTCACACTCCGGTAGTGACAACCATCAATGTAGGATTTTTACCAGCATTTTCTGCTGGCATCATATTTTACCCGCAGAGGCTAGATGGCCTTATTACATTTCAGGCACTCAGAATGGGTTTCTGGGCCATGACAATCTCAAACCACACAGGCAACCATCATTCAGCGTTGGTGAAAGAGGAGACATACAAAGGGTGAAACCATCTTTGACATTCCTGGAATGGCCCTGAAGCCATGTATGAGGGAGGTGGTGTTTGTATGTGTATGTTTGTGTGTGTGTGTGTGTGTGTGTGTGTGCGCATGTATGTACAGTATGTGTGTATGTTTGTATAAATGGCTGCTTTGCTGCTTTGATAATGCCATGGTACCAGCTGAGGCCAGAGGATATGAGGGGGAGAGGATCCTGTGATTGGTTGATGTGTTACGCCATCTTAAGCGATAGTGAGAGTCCATTTACAGCAGTCGCCTACTGATGCTGCCCTGGGGGTGGGGGTGGG
>NW_019525231.1:2073538-2097407 GCF_002814215.2 Seriola lalandi dorsalis | reverse complement strand
GGGGGGGGGTACAAGGGAAAAGACACCTGCATGTAAACAAGGCATGTTTAAAGGTGCAGTTCATGCACGCAAACAAAGCCCGTATGCTCATACAGCTACACATACAGTTATCAGTTTACATAAAGACTTCTAGCAAACATGGCTCGAGGGTCTGTCGGTCGGTTGGGCCACCACTTTGGTCCCGAAATATCTTAACAGCTATCGAATGGATTGCCATGAAATTTGGTCCTGATAGCCATGGTGTCCAGAGGATGAATCTTAATGAATGAATTTTCCTCTAGTGCGATCAGTAAGTCAAGGTTTTCACTTATCCAGTGAAATATCTCAACATCCAGCAGATAGATTAGCTTGTACAGATATTCATGGTGCCCTGAGGATATTTCCTAGGACCTTTCCTGCAGTGCTACTATGAGGTTTATGGTTTTGAGTGAAATGTCTAAAAAGCTATTTGGTGGATTGCTATGAATTTATGTTCAAACATCTTCATTTCCTGTAAAGATTGTATTGTAATCACCATTTTGATACAGTGACTTTTCACAATCACATTCCCATTAGCCTCAGCCGTTATTTGTAACTAATTAAAGCACCAGTTAAATGAATTGGCAATTGTGCTAAATACCAAATGCCTGAAACCTAAACATGCTAAACTATGAAGGTCAACATGGTAAACATTACACCTGCTAAATTAACATTACACCTGTATTTGTGTTAGCATTGTCACTGCAAGCATGTTAGCACGCCTAATGTTAGCATTTAGCTCTGCCTCACAGCACAGCCTCGCAGAGCCGCTTGTTACACAAAGCATTCAGCTTTTCTGCTCCATGTCAAAACATGCACAAAGACACATACACGTATACATGTAGAGCAATTCTTTTTTTCCCCCAAACCAAATCATAAAGTAACACAACCAGGTTCCCCCAACTCCTAAAAAAAAACAAGCACAAAAGAATGTACATGTACAACATTATTTCATCAGTAAAGGAGTGCTACAATCCATATCTATCCGTCGATGTACTGCTCTATCTGTCCACCCATCTAATTCTTACCTATTTTCTGTGAGCTGCACTCCCATCTCCATGAATACCCGAGCTCCGAGTCAACGTATTGTTTGCTTAAATTGTAAGGTCAGAAGGGGGAAGCCGACTAATGTGGCGAACCACTTCAAAACCACTTTTCATCTTTTGCCTTCTTTCTTTTTTATCAGCCTCTCCATCATTTTCATTTGCCATGCAGACTGAGAAGACCCTTTCATCTGAGAGGGAGAAGGAGAGCAAAAGGGAGAGACGTGTGAGAAAAAAAAAATACAGATACAGAGATGGTGATGGCATTGGGATGATTATATGTGAGCAGGTCTTAATGACTTCTCTCCTTCTGACTCCTCTCTGCTTATTATCTGACCAAACAGCCTGCTGTCATATATGGAGCCTATACCAGTGTAAATCTTCCTTACAAAAAGAAGAAGAGAGTTGCACTTTGTCAAACAATAGGTGAAGGCTTGTCATGGTTGAGAGTGCAACTACAGCTGTTAGGAGTGACCTTGTGAGGGTGGTTTTTAAGCTTGGTGGTAAAGATGATATGTTCCAGCCTAAGTGAGACTGTATTTATCTGCAATCCAAAATGTGGAGCCAATTTTCTTCCAAATAAGCATGGAATGACTGCTGCACATGCACATGAGGTCCAGATCATGAAAGCCCTTGCAACACAATTCTGCATTCATTTATCTAGCATATGAAGGCTAATAGCATCTTGGGAAAAAAACGTTCCCAGGCACATGACTCAGGTCTTGTCCTAGCACACCATGTTTCAAGCAGCAATTTTATTTTCAAGCCCTGAGTTCTAAAACAAGTTCACTTGTTCCCTGTTTTCTCTTGAAAACTTGAGAAGCCAAAGTTCCCTGCCAGTTCCTTTTCTTCTTTCTATTCTGAAAATTATAGGGGCTTTCAGCGAGGTCACTGCGCTGCCATATGAATAATAGATTTTAATTGATTTAACCTGGTCCTGAAGTGGGCTAAAATGCAAGCCCTGTCACTTTCAGAGGGCAGCAAGAGGGGAGCATGGTCCAGCACACATCTTTAAAAGCCCCTTGACGTGAGTCCGGGATGAAATATTTACACTGTAGTGAGGACTGACCTCCCGCTGCAAAACCACGTTGTGATCTCCAATTGATTTCTGACAAGACAATTGGGGCGAGACAAAATGCAACTGGCACTGTCCAGCTGAACTCGTCCGTCCCCAAACTGAGAGCACCCTGTGCTGAAATGACCTTGTGTAGAACCAACAATGCCGATCAACCTTTCAATGTAAATTATCTCGGCTGAAGTTAAACAGCTCCCTTCTGGACTCTCACTGGTTTCCAGTGTTTGGTGAGGATGAAGATACTTGGTGTGAACTATTCGGTGATTTGTCAATATGACATTTAAATTCTGCTTTGAGCACCGTACCTGCTGTACAGGCATATTAATTACTATGAATAAACAATCCTTGTATATTCAAATTTACAGGAGTGAATGCAGAGAAAGGTTAACCATTAATATCTGTGCAAGTCAACAAAGCTATACCAATGTACTTTTTGATTTGTTGCGTTATGTTATCACTTATTGAACTTAAACCTCCTGATTTGCTGTATGTATTCTGCACAGATAGATTTTTAAAGTACAAATTCAACATTTTGCTTTATCAAAGTCTGTTGCTCGCTGATCCAACAGGCGCCGTTGAAATTATGTAGATTTATTCATAACATTAGCATGATAAATTGGGAACAAAATGAAGCAGCTACACTTGAATTATTAAGATTATGAAAAATTATAATGAATGCTTTGCTCTTGATGTGACTTGTTTTCCTGATAAACAAAGGCCTCTAATTACCACAGAAACATCTGGGGACTTTGGTAACCTTCATTAATCTAGCCCAATCCCACCATTCATCTCCCTGCAGAGTTTCACATTAGAAAGGATAAGTGCACCAGTGACACTGCATATAAATGCTTACCAGTTGTCAGACACATTCTCTGCGGTTACTTTCTGGCATCTTCCCACACCTCAGGGATATTGCCCAATAAATGCCTTCTGTTGGTGCCACATCCTCCGATCTCATTGTCTCTGAGTGTTAATTGCGAGATAGTAAACACTGATTACAAGTCAATTAGCTGCTGCTTCGAACAGACTGCTGAATTTTTCATGTTCCAAAAACAGGTGATATAAGGAACTCCACAGACAAAGTTGGACATCTTTGCCGATCCCTGTGCATATTCCCGAAGGCAAGAGCACTATGAGTTCATCTCAGACAAGATAATAAATGTCACATTCAACCTGGCCTTGCACCGCATATATAAGTCTTTTTTTTCCAGTTCACATCCATCCTGGTCTTCCAAAAACTATGGATTCTTTAGCTCTGATCCACCACTTCGATCCATCATATTTTGCAGATGTTCTACGTGTGTAAGTGCTTTTCATCTTTATGTCTGTGTTCCTGAGGGTCACTATGACTGTTTGTGCCTAAGTTTGTGTCTGTTCGTCCTGTGTATGTATGTGTGTGTGTGTGTGTGTGTGTGTGTTCCCCTCATCCCTCGCATGTGTCAGCCAAGGGTAGCAGTGTGTGGATAACCCCTGCGACCGGGGCCCCAGGCTGCCAGAAAACCTGGCTCAGATGGAGTGAAGAGAACTGGGATATGAGACTAGATCAGACTGGAAGTGATGGAGGGCCGTGACCAGGTGTGTGTGTGTGTGTGTGTGTGTATGTGTGTAAAGGAGGTGATGGAGGATTTAGGATAGGTAGTGTAATGGTGAGGAGAGGAGGTGCTGTCAGAGTGCTTTTAAAGTTTCAGCATTCATTTGTTTAGTCAGTGTGTTATTATATTATATGCTATTGTGAATTGTTTGCACATGAAGGTAGTTGTGTATCTGTAAGTGCGTGTTTACTTTTGTGTGTGTGTGTGTGTGTGTGTGTGTGTGTGTGTGTGTGTCTGTGTGTGTGTGTGTGTGTAATGCTCCCTCTCTGACCTGCAGGATGAGTGGGGGGAGACTCCTGCTGATTAATGGGCCTGTCGGCTCTCCCATGGTGGCACGTTTCCAAACTAAATTTGGCCACTGCTGGCTACCGGGGTCAGGTGCAGGCAATGGAGACATTAGGGAGGGTCTGCCTCACAGCAGCATCTCCTGAGCACTGCTGGACCTCAGCACCAGGAGAGCTTGGAACAGACTAAGACAAGTCATCTCGCTGAATTAAAGGCACTGTTTCTAATCTGGAACTATCATTTATAGAAGGTTTATTCAGGGCCTTTAACTTGAAATCATCCAAAATAAAATCCAAGAAAAGCTCTTGGAGCATGTGGAGATGTGACAAGATGAGCTGTCTTTTGAGACATGTTCTCATAGTGGTTTTTGTGGTCGAAAGCTTTGTAATTGGTGATCAAAACAACAGTTTGGAAAATGTGCTTATTTGCTTTCTTGCTAAGAATTAAATGAGAAGATTGATACCACCATCACATCTGTACACTGAATATGAAGCTAGAGACAACAGGTGATTAGCTTAGCTTAGCATAAAGACTGGAAACAAGAGGAAACAGTTAGCCAGGTTTGTATATTGGTAATAAAATCCGCCTACCACCCATAGCTTTAGAGGCGCTAGTAACAGAACATTTTTAAACTTTAGTTCATGGCTAGGCTAGCTGTTTCCTTCATTTTGTAGTCTTTGTGCTATGCTAACTGGCTGCTGGCTATGGCTTCATATTTACCATACTGAAGAGTGGTGTAGATTTTCTCATGTAACACTTTGCAAGAAAAACAATACACATAATTCCCCTTTAATATCTAACTAATCCTTTAAGGGAATAGTTCTTTAAGGTTTAAGGTTAGAATTACAGAGAAAACTACGCAACGATATGAACAGGTCATCTGAACAGAGGCCCATTCTAAAATTTGAGGGAGCTTTCTGAGTGTACAGTTCCTCAGCATCTCTGTCTCATGACTACATCTTTAAATAGGATTCATGCTGACAAACAGTGCAATTTATAGATCAAATCAATCACTTGCCCTGAACTCACCATCATGGCAGAGTGGTGTGTGAGCCTCAGTGACCCCAGCGGCAACAGCGTTCAAGAGTGTTTGTGAGGGCACCCTCAAACTGCCTGAAAAAGAGCAGGACTGTGACATTGTTGGCTCATCATCCTCAAGATGAAGGGTCTTGGTCAGCTTGGGGGGGGGGGGGGGGGGGGGGGGGTTAGAGCAAACCTTTGCATCCAGGAGCAAATCAAAGACTTGTACGGCTTTAAATGGTTGTGAAATGACATTTTGTCATATTTCATCCCTAATCGATGCTGATGAAAGAGACGGCATCGTTAAACTGTAGACATAACCAGCAGCATCCCACTCAACACCACATCCATCCCCCACAGTGACATTTCCTCGTCCATCTCACAGTGCAATCAGCACTATCCATTATGTATTTGCTACTAGGTAACAAGCACAACTTGACCAATTACGGACACAATGATAGACCCCGCAGCTCATTTTTCTTTGTGTTTTTGCCAGCGCTGTCATAGCGACCTCTACAAGGGACGGACGTCAAGACTGGTTGGCAGGTCACCTAAGGTGGGCAATGTGAGTACATAATTACAGCTTGGGAACATTTGCCCTTTGCAAATTGTATGAAATGCATAGTGGCTAATTGGGCCACTCTGGCATTTGTGGAGTTCACTGTGTCATCTTTTATGTGACGGCTATTATCACTAAAGTGATAAGAGTGATAGTCCCACTCATCTCCCACTGGTTCCTTTGCTGTATCCATAGAAATAACTGGGATTGGGTCAAGTTGAGGAAGACATTACATAGTCAGTTGTACAGGTCATAAAATAAAGCTTTTTATGTCCAAAAATGGCTATTTTGGCTAGGTAAGATGTTACTATGGCAATTGGACAAACCATTTTCTATCATTTTATTGTGCAAAAGGTGATATAACTGAAAATTCCTCACATCAGTAACTGAATTGTGGATTAGTGGGTAGATTTCTCTGAAAATAAGACATTATTTATTTGTAATACAGTGTACATGCTGCTCCTTTAGAATCCAATTTGGTTTGATTTCCTCAGAAGGATGAAAGAGTCCTGGTTCCTCAGAGTTTAATTATCTGCATTAGACTGAGAGATAACCTGACTTTATCAAGTGAAAAGAAAGTGAAAGAAAAAACAACATAAAAGCTTATAAACTGGATTACAATTGGTAACCATGTGCACTTGATAGGCATAATTTTACAGAAAAACGGCCTTCATTTATTTCAAGTATTCATTATCAGAAGAACAGAAGGACCTTGGATATTCAAAGTGATATTAGCAAACCCCTTCACCCTCAGAAACCCCAAGTTTATTTCATCATACCAAAAAAATAAAAAATAAAAAAACCACACATTTCATTATTTTAAATCCCCCTCTCTGACAGTGAACTTCTGCCATTCCACAGACACCTCCCAGTTAACAGTGAACCAGGAATGTGCTAAATCCTCCTCAGGTGGGGGAGTCAGCCCGCCAGCCATCAGCAGACTCCATTCTCATACAGACTGATAAATCTCTCCCCTTGTATCCACACCCCTACATTAAGTAAAGGTAGCGCCATCTGCTCCCTATTAATTCCCCAGCAGGCGACTTATCACCTCAACCCCCGTGACCCCCTGTGCCTCCTACATCCTCCCTGCTCCTCTCCTTCTCTCTCTTCTTCACTTCTCCCCTTCAACTCCCTCATTCCTGAACCCTATTCATCTCATCCTCTGCCTGTTTTATACACTACAGTTGAAGAGGTTTGTTGACGTTTCATTTTGCTGCGCCTTAAAATATGGATTTATATACATACACACACATGAACACTCGTTGTATAACCTCTTACTAACCACTAAACTCTCCAGCTATCCTGCTCCTCCTTATGTCCCTGTGGCGGGGTTCAGTGGACAAGTCTGGTCCTCTAGGTCAATGGCAAATGAGAAGCAGAGCTTTAGGATTAGGGAGGAGATAGCTGAGGGTTCAGGAGACTTTCTCTGGCTTTGATTAGCTCCCTTACTTGATTAAATGCCCATCGTAGAGGAAAAAAGATGAAAATTGGATGAGGAGACAAAAAGAGAAGAGAAGAGAAGAGAAGGGCGAGACATAGTCAAGGCCATTTGTTTTCTCAGCTGGGGCTAGTTCAAGTGGTCGTCTTTTGGAGCTCTCTGGCACGGGTTCATACACACACACACACACACACACATACACAGAGGTATTGCGCACAAGCACACACATACACACTGAGATTAATAAAAATGTCCTGAGGGAGGACAGAACGAGTCAGAAGGTTGGCTCTCGCAAGTCCACCACCTCACTCGCTTACTTTCCAGTCCCATCCTTCACTCACTTGTTTACCCCTCATCTCTCCCTCTCTCTCCCTCTTTTGCTCCATTTTTCTCCCCCACTGTACTCACTCCCAGTCTGGTCTGTCAGGGTAACCTGACTCTGGCGGCTTCTGACACGATCCAGACCGCTCGTAGCCCCTGCCCAACACTTTCACCACCAGAGCCAGACAGTAAAACAACCAGATTACTACCACATGTTCCCCCCTCTCTCTCTTTCTTTCTCTCATACACACTTACACACACGCACACACACACACACACACACACACACACACACACACTTTCTGTTGTTGGCAAGCATCCCCCACCTCCACCATTGCTAGCCGGGCTCAGGAACACAGGCCACACCAAAAACCCCAGAGCAGGGTAAACTGACCCAACCTGTGTAGGGAAAAAATGGGCTGTGTGTTGGTGGGGTGGGTTGACCTCTATGTGTATAAGTGTGTGTAGTTATGGTAGTTCAGATAAATAGTAACAGACTGGAGACGAGTGGAGAGGAGAGGGAAAGAAGCCATAGTGGGAGGTTAGGAAAGCAAAGCGTTGCAGCGGGTTCAAAAGGAGTTTTAAATTTCCACTCACGTATCAGTGACAGTAGATATGCCACATCACAGGTAATATTGTCAGCTGCCATACACGTGTTCACCTGGATTATCGGTTCCATTTGTGAAATCTTTTTTCAATAGCAGTCGTGTAAGTAGTTTCCAATTTGAATTCCAGTAATGACATGACGGTTACAAATCGCAAAGCTCATGCTCTTTCAGCATTCAGTGGACACAGTGGTAGTCCAGGTTGTGTTAGCCTGGCACAGGAGCTGCAGGTGTGTGGAGGCTCCAATGTTGTCTTATTTACAGCTTACTTCATCAGCTGGCTTGCTAACAGTAGATTCTAGTAAACCCACCTGGATTTTCTTCAGAGTTGGAGTGTGTTTAAACCCCGCAGCTTCACCGTGAGGACAGGACTTCTGTGGTGCTGTGGTCAGTAACAATGTCAGGGCAGTAACGCGTTACTTAGTTACAGTGATGTGATGACTTCAGTGGAATTCAGCAATTGTATCACAGCTACTCACCCCTGTGACGCTCCATTACTTTGACACTTTGTTTGCTGTTTTACCAGATGTTTGACGGTGGGTTAACATCAGTTTGGTCTCCATGCATTCAGTGAACCGACAGGCTTTGTGCTTTGCTGCCAAAAGATGAAAAAAGTACAGTTCCAGGTCATTCCAAATGTCCAATTTACATGTTGTGTCTTCTTGCTAATGTTAACCACAGGTGAGCCTATGTTCGGGAACAGGGTCACCATATTTTCAAACCCCCAAACTGGGGCTCTCAAGTGTTCCACACATTCACACACATGTACTTGTATTAGCTTAATCACGCACAATAGGCTTTTTCATCAGGATGGGGGCTCAGCGCACCTTCCAACACACGGATGCCATGAATGCATCATTTTTGTTGCCTGGTACCTCTTTAGAAAAGACTGACAGCATACAAACATGTTCTGTGAGAACAAGCCGTCAGAGTCCTAACCTATGACACTTGCCTATGACTCACAGGCTACGCATAATGTATTTTGCCTCTCATGTATTCAGATGCTCTGGTGTTTGTTTATGTGACGGAAATATTAATTACGACTATCCGGCACATAATAATGTAGCAATTTAAAATACATGTAATGTCCAAAATATATCAACTACTGCCTGCATTTATGCCGTAGTCAGTCTTCTGTGTAGCAAACACAGTCCCAGACACACACACTGGGATGTCTGGTCATCATACTCAGGAATCACCTGGATTTTGTTGGAAGGTATTTAAATACTGTGGCTCCACTGTGAGGACTGTATCTGCAGTTCTACATGGAGTCACGGGGGCTAATGTTAAGCTAGCTGTTAATGGTCAGTAAATACCTCCAAACTATTGGCTGGATGTTTGCTTCTATTTCTACATGTGTTAAATAGAGAAGTTGTGATGTATGGCTGTGGAGGATTTGGATTTGTTTAAAGGGACCTTTGATAATGCAGGGAAAAGGTAATGTAAATAGTAGTGTAGCTTATTACATTTGCGGTTTAGTAATTAGCAAAATAATGTAATAACAACTTTCAATGAGTCCTATATATATATATATATATATATATATATATATATATATATTTATATATATATATTTATATATATTGCACAATCTGCAACACGCCTGATCTTCAGAGAGTTATTTTAAGAGAGTTACAGTCCCCTTTTGACTTTGCACCTGCACAATGTTCCCTCCCTCCTCCACGCTTCGTTGGTAAGAGCCGTCTTGGTCACTCTGCATGTCCAGGCACATTATCAACTTGTAATTACACTCACACTCTCTGTTCTATTCTCCCAAATAAACCAGCTGGTAATACAGCAACACTGTATTACAAACACACTGGCTACTTGCACATTCTTAAATAAGAGGTCTTCCTATCACAAATAACCCTAATATGAACTTAATGCGAAGTAATGAATCTTTGGAGTTTCATTCCGGCATACTGGAAAGTTAATAAAACAATATTGCAATTGGTAGGGAAAGAGAACCCTGCGGACCAAGCTTTAGATTAGGCCCCTAATGGCTCTGAAGCCGGAGGCTAAATTGAAATGTAAAACCCAGAGCGAGACCCTAATTCACCCTTATCTGTGTGAGTGACGAGCCTGCCTCCCCCGACTGAGATTGGGGCCATCGAGTTGGATGAACCGCAATTTGCTTTGTTAGAGGTAGGTGTATATGCATGCGCGGCCCAGATCACAGTATGGAGATATAGAATGCGTGTTCGGAATGCACTGGAATAAATGAATGAGGTTGAAAGGCGCTCACTCTTCGTTTTCTGTCTCCCTTTCTTCACACTCCTCAGTTTAAGTGAAGCTGTAGCGGAGACTGGGTTAAAATGGAGTACGGAATGAAAGGAATCTGTCAGTATGCAAGTACAGCTGATAGATTCTCACTCCAACACCACTTTGTCCCCTCCTAAAAATTGGAATTCATAATTACACATACTGTAATAGCAATGATGAAAGGAACTACTTGAGTGTTTACACTGTAAAATGCATGCTCTTTCTTACAGCCTTTAAGACTTAGTGGCTCTGGTTACTTGTAATAAAACACACAAACACAACATCACCCCCTCCTCCATTCCTCCTCCTATTCCCTCAGTCAACAGGCCACTCGTCCACCTGTTCCCATTATGTTACCTCGGTAATATCTCTCTCTCTCCTCCTTCTGCTCCTCTTTCTAATACTCCTTCCTTCCTCCCCTTTCACCCTAATATGCTCCTTTTACTTTATCCCTCCGCCTTTTACCACCACCGGTGCCTCCATCGCTGACCATTCATTACCCTAATCAAATCCAGCAGCTGAACAACCGCTCACTGCCACTCCACGAGCTGTTTTTTTTTTTTTTAAATCCCCTGACTCATTTGCATATGCGTCCAGTTAATTAGCGTGGGGGCGCAGGTGCGTGGTGATAATCATTATTAAACATGACAGTCACCTGTGACCGCACTGCCCTCCCCAACCTGACGCATACACACACACACACAACACACACACACACACACACACACACACACACACACTGCCTCTACAGCCCCCCTCTACACCTGAGCATCATAGACCATCAACGAGCATAACCAGTTATGATGTAATTTCCAGTGTCTGTTTTAGTGGTCAGTGTGTATTCCACAAATGCATTCACTGTTTGATCACATTTTGCTCAGTGGTGTCTGCAGCACAGGTTTCTGGCTGCTGTAAGCTGAGCAGGTCTGTCTTCAAACTAGTATCGTGTTCAGTCTCCTCTGGCAGGAGGGTGCAAGACGGAAAAGAAATTAAAGAAAAGAAAGTCGTTCTCCACTGAGAGGGGGGGGTGGGGGGAGAGGGAGTATGTATGTGTTGGCCTGTTGACATCACTGGGAGTGCTGGTTCCTTTACTCCATTAGCCAGGCCAAGACTTTTCTTTTGGCGTGTGCCAGTGTCAGCATGTGTGACGCTGTTGCGTGCACTTTTAAATTTTTATTTGTGTGTGTTTCCCTGTGTTTTCTGTGTGTGTTTGTGTGTGTGTGTGTGTGTGTGTGTGTGTGTGCGTGTGTATGTGTGTATGTGTGCGTGTGTGTGTGTGTGTGTGTGTGGACATTACTTGAACTACGGAGGTGTATGCATGTGTCTGTGTAATATAATATAAGCTTGATGATAGGTTAGATTGTGGAAAGTTGATGCGATGAGGTCTGACAGTTACAACGTACTTACAGTAGGCACTACATTGATTTCCATGGATGGACCAGACTTTTAAGTGGATGAACACAGGTTAAACATATTGTAATGTTATGTGACATTCTTATTTAGTGTACAATGAATTTGTAACATTTTCCTATGCAACTCTTGTGTTGTAAACATATAATATATATAGTGTATTTGTGGCATCCACAAGCACAAATAATCAGCTTTTGAAACTTTTGAAAGCAACATTTAACACAAGCAAAGTTCATCTCCAATCTTAACATTTTTGTACAACAGTCTCAAAAGTGATACTATAAATTCAACATGACAGGGGAGTGTAAGTATAGCAGTGGTATCTGTGCTGGCTCGTCCTCGCTAAATAGAGCTGTACCACCCTCTGCTGTATGTGTGTTCAAATTGCAATATAGCCTCACATGAAGACACCAAACCCACTGTTATTGTGTTCAGTGTTGAACAGTGTTTCATTATTATTATATCTATTATTATAGTTCATTTATTATTAACTGTTTTTATTATTATCAATGATTAGCATGAATGTGACACATGAATTTCCCCTAGGGGATAAATAAAGTATATCTATCTATCTATCTATCTATCTATCTATCTATCTATCTATCTATCTATCTATCTATCTATCTATCTTTTCAAGTCATCTCACACACGAATATGTAATGTCACATGTAGGGGTAAACACTCTTCAGGTAAACAATGGCACACACACAAATACAGTATGTGCTCACATAGTGACATAAGTCAGTTACCAATGCAGCCACTATTTCATATCATAAAAAACTTTGATGAATAATGACAATTACCATGTAGAACCACGGACAGCTGTCATCTTATTACTAAAACCTATGACACAAAGTGAAATTTAGGTTAAATTAGAAACTGTATGAACTAAATGACCACACAGTACCACGGAGTTAGTGCAATGAACAACAGTTAAAAGTTTAGAAAGCTTAAAGCTTTAAGAAATGATTGTTCATCAGGTCTGTTATTAATGCACAGTACCACAACAATACTAATGTGTGTACTAAAGCATTAAATTAGCACATCAGTCTTACTAGATGATGTGGTAGAGGTAGGACTGTCAAATGAATGGTGTGAAAATACTCCACTGCACTTGTTTTTGAGTTGTTTGTGGGCTTGTGAGTATTTTCTTTATTGTATATTACTTGTGTTTGTGTGTACATGCATTACAGACTGATTGAGTTTACCTTTTGCACAGGTAATATTCCTGCTGGTGCTGACAAGACATAAAGCCTCTGTATTAAACTGGAGAGTCTGCCAGACTCCTCCTCCATCAAGTCATGGCATCATGGTGACATCATCATCATGAAGTCTGCCTCAGGGGAGCCCTCACAGGTGGGAGAACGGTCTATGAGAGATCAATAGTGGAGACCACATCGATAGCAGAGCCAGATTTAGCCACTGTGTTATTACAACATTTCACTCATTATTTCCATCCTGTAGTGATTCACCCACTGAATACACGTATTATTAAACTGAAGAAGGGGAGGTTAATATACAGTCAAAAAATTAGACATTATCCAGTGAGGTATACTGTGATATATTTGCATTTTGTGGTATGAAGTGACACCAGGGCCCACAAACACTGGCACATAATCGCTCCATTGTACACACACTGTGCATTTGGTCAAGTTTATGACATATGTGTACTTTAACTGTACCTGCATAGTTGTGTATGTGCAGCTCTCTAAATGAATTACCTTGATAAAAGAGAATGTTTTCTAGAAAAACCTAAATCCTATATTAGTCAAATAAGACTTTGCACATAAATGAATAGCACAAAACATAAAGTGAATCAGACTCATGATCACTGAGTTATGTAAATTTTAGATTCATCAGTTGGAGCCCTGTGATGGACTGCCAATCTATTTTGGGTGTGCTCCCCCGACCCCCAACGCACACACACACACACACACCCACACACACACACACACACACACACACACACACAGAGAACCCTCAAAGCGGTATAGCTGGATGGATGTTGCTATAGCACCACCAAATGGCGACATAAAAACACATTTTGTCCCTTGAAGTTTATGTGTGCACATTTCATCTACATTTGGTTGCAATTACACATTGGCTTTAAGCGTGAGGGCAACTGTGTCAAACATACCACACTTAGATGAATTTTACAACTTGTTAAAGGAAAATGGTATGCCATATTAAAATACCATTTATTTCTCCACTTTTGTGGGATTATACATATATTTTATGTACTATAAAAACAGCTGTTACAAATGTTAGTATGTAATTAATAAAACTGTATGTTTTCTTACTTTGTAATAAGCCAGAAGGTCTGCAGTTTTAAATGGAAATCATTAATAAGTTCTCCATAAATGAATTACCATTTTCTAAAGAAATTTCCCTGAAAGATTACGCAGTCATATGAAAACAAAAAACAAAAATAAAAATAAACAAATCAAGTTATGCTGGAAATATCATGTACAAGCCAAAGGGATTTAAATGACCTGGCAAAACAAATGTTGTTTTCATCAATGGATGATTTATAGAGCTCTAAATATTTCTTAAACTATCAGAAAAGCCATTTATTGTAGCATATAAACCCTGTTCAAAGGTTTGCCTCATTGGAAAGTGATAGTCATGCATGTTTACTGTGGCATTGTTAAATTGAATTATCTCTTAAACGATTTCTGCAGCTTTGGAAATGTCAGCCGTGTTTGCTGCTTCATATCCACTAGAGGGCAGCATGTTTATTCAACACTGCTGTGTCAGTGAAACCCTGTGGGGAAAGCCTGATGCCCTTCTGAACAGCCTCAGATAGCTGATCCGGCTCAGCTGATGTCTCTCTGGAGTGTCTCCTCAAGCCAAACTTCAAATGCCAATGACAGTGCGACAACTTGTGTCCCTGCAAGTGGTGAATTAACAAATAGAAGATCAGGGGACTTTCTTGCTAAAAAAAACACAAGAGCGGCCTGAATGCAGGACTGTGAACATGTATATTGGTGCTTATGTGTCACGGTTGGTGTCACGCATACTGTACATATATGGGAGCGCAGATGTGAGTAGTATTGTGCGGGCATTGTGGGTATTGTGTGCACATAAAGCTCTGTGTGTGTGCATCAGGACTATATAAAAGCATAAGCACCCATGCATGCTGGTGGATGTATGGATACATTCATATGCAGTAAAGAATAAAATTAAAACAGAGTAAGGAGTGGCAGCCATGAGTGTGTGTGGCAGCCACATTACAAATGAGCTCTTGGGGAGGACATACTGAAGGTTTAGGCCCTTGTTAATTATTGAAGCAACATCATTGGCTTTGTGCTTTAGTCAGCAATGTGTCACTTTACCCCCCCCACCCCTCCCACCCCCCCCCGCTCCTACACACATACATAAACACCAACAATGATGTTCAATCATTTGTCAAAATAGATTTAATTGTCTAGTCCGGTTACACTGTGGGATTCACTCCAGTCCCTCAACAACCTGAACTGGGAAAGCTGGTTAGAAAATTAATGGTGGTACATACTATTGTTTAAAAAGGTCAATTGTAAGTCAATGAGAAACCTCAGTTTACAATAGACGGTGTGTAATAACTATTGATTTTGTCCTCTGGCTACTGTGTTTTGACTGATTTTGTTACAAAAGAGAACATGGATCATTAAGCGATTTTAGAAGTTAAATGTACCAGCACTAGCAAACAGATAACAACAGAGAGAGTGAGGAGTAAATCAGACCTGGCACACAGCCACAAAATCTTGTCAGTCTCTTTAAAGGTGATAATACAGATTGATGAATTTTGGGTTTTTGGATATTTGAAATTGTTGTTCTTAAAATACAAACTTTAGTATATATTCTGTACAGAAAAAATAAAAGTGCACTCTTTCGACATCGACTGAAGATCATTTTTCACTGTCTTGAGGTGTGTGAAAGAAACCTGACGACCATCTTTCTGTGTCTTTTTCTGAGGTCAATCCATGCATGCTGCTGCAGCATGTTCTTTGATCTTTTCTTAGCCCCGTTCACCGGGGCCTCGGGTGGCTTTTATTCAGGTGGAAAATGGAGTTTAGACCTAACTGGACAGAGCATAGAGGAGAGGGGCAGGATGGGGGGATGGGGACTTCTTGCCCGTTGCGGCTGATGTTGGTGATTCTTGGTGGAAGTAGGTCAAAGGTAGGTCAGCTTCTCCACTGCGAGAACAGTCCATCCAGTTGGCATTATTAAGATTTATGATGCCTGTTTGTGAGATGGTGGAGAGGAGGTCAGTTCATCATCCTTGGGATTTGATTGGATTCCCAAGATGTATATATTCATCTTCAGACACAGTGTTCAGTCATTGTGCCTGTTGTTGGAGCACATCATATGTTCTCCTGTTGTTTCCTCATCCATCACTCTTCTAAAATGCAGACTCTGGGTCTCCACCAGCTGAAGCTAATTCTCCCGTTGACAGAGGGCTGTACGTTTTAAATCAAAAGGCTTCAAATTAATTTCTCACAACTGTAGGACTGTTTTTGTGTTTGTGTATTAAGGGGGGGGGTTAAAGACAGGAGAAGGTGAGGGACACTGTCTCACATGAGTCTCATCTCTGAGCACTGCAGGAATTGCCTACCACTTTATTTACTATGGTAGTCATGATAGCAGACTGTTTCATTTTCCAGGGTGCACTTAGGACAATGAGTGAGTATTTTCAAGGCCACATTGTGGGTAGCACAATACTGCTCATTAAAGTGGCTGTTATATACATACAGAAAGAGGCTGTATGAGGTACTATTATCTCCTCTTCCTCTATCTGAAACCTACATGTGCATTACTTAGGAAAACAACTGAGAACTTTAAATAAATCAATTGTATTGATCAGCTAGAGCAAGCTGTGCCCCAAGCCTTGAAATGAAATCCAGTTGTTTACATTCTTGATATTCATCACAGGATGTTCCCACTGCAGGTCTCTCTGCAGAGCTTGTAGCCATGTAGACATGTAGCAAATAACTTTGATGTGTTACCAATTCATCATGGAGTCAGAATATATACTGCATCTTGAAGTTGACAAGTGGTGATGATGGCCCTATTATATAATATATGGTATCTGGTCAAATATAGTTAAGTATTGCAAAACATAACATTTTCATGATATTAACTTTAAAAATTGAATTAAATGTGTAGTTTCCCATCTTTCTTGATGAGATTAGATGAGATTGATACATTGTATAGACAAATCCAGATTGTAGACAAGCAGCCATTACTGTGATGGCAATTGCAAACAACACTGTAAAGTATGTAAAGGATTAATTTACTTTTTACACAGCTGATCTGAGAAAACTGTCCAGAATCCGGTAGAACCAATTATATATTGACACTATAAAATCAAATCCAATTAAAACAGAACAAGCAAAAAAAAATAATAATAATTTGCCCAGTGTTAACAGACGCTAGACGTCCTCTCTGGTCTGTGCTATTATCAGCTGTTTCGACAGCAAAGTAGGAATTTGGAAAAACAGACAACAGATGTCATAAACCTGTGCTCCATGAAATCAATTTGATTTAATCTCCATCTTAACCATTAACATTAAATCATTGTGTTTGGATTGCATTAGTGATTTGTTGACAAAGGACCAGCGAGGAAACTCTAAAGACTGGGCAGACAGTTACTGAACATCTCTTGATATCTTGGTATTATTTTTCCTGGCTGAAATGTCTCCAGTTTTTATTACATAAAAGCAAGGAATCATGGAGTTTGGTGATTTATAACTTAAACTAGCAAATAATTCCTGCTGGGTTTAATAAGCTACTCAATTTTCAGCTGCTGGTTATCTTAGCTTAGATTAGTTTAGCATAAGGATAAGGAGGAAATGGCTAATCTAACTCTGTTTGAAGGTAAAAAATCCACCTACCAACACCTCTTAAACACTATATCTCATTTCTTTTATGAGCAAAAATGACAGCATGGCAGTATAAAGCTTGTGAGGTAACATCAGATGGAGTAGACAGATAAGAAGATTCAGACAACACATTCATATATCTACTTACAGTGTGAAATTGATGGAGACAAGAAGAGATTCCTCGTCTCCCCAGCTGACCTTGGTGGCAGCCGAGCTGCGACTGGAGGGCAGAAACCCAAATAACCCAGCCATGAAAATAAAAATCAATGCAGGAAGCAGATCTGTTGCCAGAAGGTAGTCCTCCAAGGTCAACAGCCCCGGGCGGGCTGACTATCACATTTGACTTTTCATCCAGTCACACTGACGTAGACAAACAATAGACATGAACAGAAAAATGCCCACAACAATATTCCCTCAGATTCCACTCAGATTAGTGGTTAGCTTGCTTCTAGAGAGCAGTGGTCGGAGGATTAAGCCATTATATGGTCATGTTTGGACAGAAATAACCCAAAATAAAAATCTCACAATGCAATGTGTTGCATTTTTAAGTTCCTCTGGAAAAATGTTTTAAAATATGTAAAAATACTCTGTTATCATGAGCTTGTTGAGGAGTGTTGTGCATCAAAATTGGCGACTAGAAGACGTATCAGAACAGCAGGCATAGTTTATGTTTTATTGTTTTTTATTATTAGTTTATGTTTGTGTTGTTTGTTAGCTTGTAACTGGCACTGGCTAACACAGTGTTAGTGCAGTGCCAATGCAAACTCTCGCCCTCTGTACTGACTACACTTTTGGTGACAGGTGAAAGAGCAGTGTGTATCTAGATAGTGTTACAGGAAACATCGGGGAGACTCAGCCACATGTTTGCCTCAGTCAAACCCAGACTCAGAATAAGAATCTGTTGTGCACCAAAATGGGGAACTAGCAGACACACCAGAGCAGTTAGCACAGTTAGCATCTTTAATTTGTTCATGTTTGTTAGCGCTATGACTGTGTATGTCCACCTTGGAACTCCAGTGACCCAACGACGTCACATGCTGACTGCTTATTTCACTCATGATATGTCTTGTATTATATTAAAGACTCTACACTACATTAGTGATGATGCAAAAGAAGAGTCCAAAATATGAGTTTAGTGCTCATTATATAAACTATTGAGTGTCTGTTATCTGGGGAGTAATGAATGAGTTATCAATGATTTCAGGCATTTTGATATGTGGCAATAGAAAAGCACAGGTATAAGTAGTAAAATTAATGATGGCTGAATTCCAGTTAGCTGCTTCAGTTTTCGGCGTTTTGGGATATTGTCTGTGCTGGCTCAGTGTCACACTGTCATGACTTACTGGGACACTGGGCCATCGTTAATGTTGTTAGAAACACCTGTGCTTTTCCTGCTATGTCTGCTGTGAAAAAGACCTGGTTCATGAGGCTGTGCAGAGCAGTCTCACACTCCTTCAGCATTCACAAGGTTAACCTGAGCTTTTAAATACACAAACCTGATAGGTCAAATTAATTGTTATACTTAGTTAAAATATTATTCATTGTACATTTAACTGACTGCTAAAATAACACCAATCAAAAAACCTAATGGCTGTTTTTCATTGAGGTGTCCCAACTCCAGTCTGTATAGTGTTGCAATTCCACTTGCCATTTAATTGTAAATACTGCTGGTGCCTGTGTAACATTGACAGTTCATGAGAGATATGTATGCCCAAGGCAAGTTGATGAGCTCAGCACTCTGCACAAATGCAGCAAATTCATATCAGTATGTCCTCTATGTAAGCATGTTAGTGTTGTGACTTACTGAAATGCCACTACAAAGTGTAACGAGTGCACGTAATGCATTTTACAGTGCTAAATTGGATATGCAGCATACCCTGCAGTAGTGCACTCAACAAACAAGCTCCCGGCTGTAGATCTGTTGTAGTGCGCTGGGTCTCAGCCAACTGTATGACTGACTAGCACATATACAGCATTCTGTTTCCATCCACACAATAAATGACAGCACAGATATAGACACAGTCCTCCTGTCCATCATTCCTTTACCCAACACATCTTAACAGAGAGTAAGGAGGTTGCTTAAATAGACAGTGGTGTCTGTCTGAGCTCATTTACATCAAGTTACACCTGCAGCCTGGTGTAATGCATGTTCACTGCTGTACCGTAGCAGCACACACAAACGGAGCGCAGCGATCGTTAACGTTATTAGTGACACCTGTGCTTTTCCTGCCATGACGAGTCAAAAATGTTCACCATGAGAAGTTTTCTATTGTGTTGTAAGAGTGGCCCAAGCTGACTGAGCTTGTTTTATGATCAACACGGAACAAGGTAAGCTAAGTATTTAGCAAACACCCTTTTTGTATTTACATAGAACAAAATTTAAATCTGCTTTTACACCCTCGTTACACCATTGAGGAAACTGTTGGTTTCTGGTAACGTGGGTTGACAAAACTGCTGCATTTACATACTATTAAGACATATAGAACTTAAGTCTTTCCATTGCAAAAATAATAAACATATGAGAATAACACACAGTATGCCAATATACAGTAGGCCTACACTTTACATAAGTTATTTACCATAACCAGTCATCTCAATGCTAAAAGCCAAGTAGCAAGCATACATGGTGGATGTTATGTTAAAGCACAACGATACTCAAGCCGCGTTTCCATTAACCTGCGTCACATGCAATTTGAAATTGCGAACTAAAAAACCAGTAAACACATGAATTTCAAAAAAAAAAAAAATGTATACGCTCGCATGAGGTGGTTTGAAGACTATTTGACAAACTAATATTTCAGAAAAGTGAAATGGAAATATTTTTTTTTTAAAGTCACATGACACGTCACGTTTCACCATCCTAACCCAGCAAATGGTGGAAATCCATCGCCATGTTTAATTGGAAAGATATCGCAAGAGGAGAACACCCAACTTTATCAGTGACTTTTCTCTTTGGCTTAGCTTACTTTACAGTAAACTTGATTTTCCATTTTAGTATTATTTAGTCTGGAACTACTATCCCTGGAGCTATTTATTGATGTGGGAACAGAAAGCTTTAATTTAGTTGAATTGGCCAGCAGTTCGATCTCAGTAAGCCAAAGCAATCTAGCAGTTTAACAATTTTATTATTGCTTTAATCACCCGATTTGATTAACCCATCTTTCTAGGAGCAATTAACTCATCAGCACTTGTTCAGCCTCTCAGAGGAAACCCGTGCAAGGCTCTTAAAACATAATGAGAGGAAGCATCAGTCACTAATGATTTCCGCCATTATTAAAGGTCACTTTAAGGTTAGACAAGTAATTAGTTGGGGTCACGTTAACGTAAAGTAGAGAAACAGAACAGCTAAGGTCAAGATGGGATTTAGAGGATGGACAGAGCAGTTCAGCTGGAGGAAAAAATGGATTTATTGGAGCAGAGCTTCAGGAGCTTTTGGCACAAACCTTTGGAAACTTTCATCCATTTTGAACATCATTCCTTCTTACTTGCAGGCACAAGTACATTCTTGAAATCCTGTTTGCTCCACTAACAAGAGTTTCATACCATATAAACTCAGAACTAATGCTGTTTGTTGACATGCAGCATTTGTCATGCACTTGGAACACGCGCCTATCATTCTGCGGCTTGCCGTACAGACTAGAAATTGTGTTGAGGTGGGTGAGGCAGAGATAATAATTAAAAAAAAAACCTTTAACGTGAAATTCTTTTGGAGTAGTAATAGACAATTTGACAATTTGACTGGTGCCATTTATATTATCTCTCTGAAAGCAAATTCCAATTTAAAAGTCAGTTCCAATTTAGCTGTTTGGTTTGTAAGATGTTCCATGTATAAGGTCAGAGTGAGAGAATGAGTGAGTGTTAAACACAATGATTAAGTTCATGCAACACTCGAGGGGTCACAGCTGTCAGAGCAGAAGCACAGAAGACATTTCTCTGAAGAATTTGTATCTTTTCAAGCAGCTCTTCTCCAGGAAAATGAGTCATTTTTCTCTTTCTCTCACGTGTGTCTGAGGCTGCAGCATTGGTGCTATCAGTTAGTAGTATATATCTGTATTAATGATCCTAATTCTAACAATAGGGCAGTAAATCTATCCAAACCTTACAGTTTGTTTAATGCGAGTGATAACCCACCATTAATCCTTTTTGAGAATAAGTTCATGTTTGCTACTATTGAACCCTACTGACAACGCACACTGAATTTAAAAGCCTGATTCGTAGCTGCGAGGGCGAAAACTCACTGAGGTCCAGTGCAGCACCCGAGCAGCACATGTGCACTCAGCTCTTTCCAGCGAGTTCCATCCCTTAATTACCGTGCAAAGGTCAAGACAAGGCAGCCCTGAATATGCTTATCTTCCAGGATCTTTGGAGGCTGCACAGGTGAGCACACCGAGCTGACAATCAATCATAGGCCACATGGGACGGGCCCCTGAGCACCTGCCTGCCACGCCATTCACATGAACCACGATTCCACAGCGATGAGTGGGTGAGGAAAGACGTCACCCCTTCAATCGGCGGTGAGTAATGATTTCTCTTGCAGTGGATTTCCTGATTTATATCAGCATGTTAGCTTGTCACTTGAAGGGCGTAACATTTGCAATCAGGAGACAGCAAGCAGATATATGGTAATGGGCCAACATTAGCGGGGGACTGCCAGCCAACGCAGCGTGTGGTCTTAAAACAAATTCCGCTCTTGAACACACTCGCGTAGTTGTTAACGGTCTGGTCGATGTTGACTTTACTTCATGACTTATTGTGTGATTTAGTGTTGTAATTTACCTCAGTGGTGAAGCCATGAAAAAGAGTTCTCCAAAAAAATGCACAGTGTTGGAAACAGCTGTTTATGAGTGCTGCTGGTGTGTTTTTGAGAGGAAGTTTTCCATTTGGTTTGGGAGGTTGACTTCTGCTGCAGTTTGTTAGGGGCGTAATAACAGTGTCCAGGAAACGGGGATAATCGACAGATCAGTGTTATAGAAAAAGCACTTACTTTTTCTTTTACTTGCTAAGACCCCTATACACTGTGCAATAAAAGCAACTTTATATTCCAATCTAAGTGTATATTTTTTATGGGCAAGAAAATCTCCAAAGGAAAATGCAAATGCATACGTGTTTCCATCCACTTCTGTTAAGAGATTAGAAGGAGACAGCTGAGATAAACCGCTGGTGGTGCTTATTCTCTACTAAACCACTGCAGAACAGCAGAAGAAAACAAAAAGCTTAATAAATGCTTTATAAAGTTTATGAACAGTTATTACAATTCTGTAGTACAGGTATGTACCAAACTTCAAAATGTGTTTACCTGAAGGCTATATTGAGAGATTCTTCCATCCTTTTTGTAAGAAATACATTATTTCTTGATCGATGATGCTCCAACATTCTGCTCTCTTCTTGGGAATATGCTAATACTACACCCAACACACATTCATCCTTCTTTGCTACAGCACCTAATGTGTGATCTAGACAGCTAGAGCTGATGGGAAACAGCTGTGTAGGAAGGCAGCAATAAGTCACATGGCACCAAGGTGATATGCAGGGGTGAAAAACTCACTGAGGGCTCCTAGTGGGCAAGTGTGGTACAGAGAGAGATCCGGAGGCAGAGACTGAGACAAAGAAGGTGGCACCTCATCGCCAAGCTCCTCTAATTGTAATACGACAAGGTTTTGTTTCCCCGCTTAAAATATACCAGCAGATGTTCGATCTGTGTGTTATACGTCACAGCGTCACACTAACAGCTGCTAATGTAGCTGCTTTATACTTAGAGCATTTGTTTTTAATACTGTAAAGTTGTAGTAGGTGCATGAGTATGTGATGTGTTAACAGACAGTATGATGCAAAGGTCAGAGTCTCCGTCAGCAGCTAAGGAGGAGAGATGTTTTCCAGCTAGACAGAATGAACAATACCTCTTCAGGGGCATGTAATCGTGACTCGTGTGTGGATGGCGGCCTCGCTGCATGTAAATGTGAATGCCTCCGTCTCCCTGACAGCCATTCTGATTCAGCAAGACCTCGGGACTGCGCGTGGGATGATGTAAGACTTGCATGTAAGAATCGCTGATAAGTTTTTCATGCTTTTTATACACACATATTCTGCCACAGACACATTTCTAAGTAAGTGAATAGAGTCATGGTGGTGTCACTACTGTATCAGCCTCTCAGGTAAAATGGTGCAAACTTAGGGTTGGATTTAAAAAATATTTTTTTAAATTATTAGCATATCCTGCTCAAAGAGTATTTGAGGAGCAAATTAGGAATGTCAATATATAATCTCTGAGAAGAAGCAGAGGCAGCAATTTTTCAGTCTACTGTAGCTTTAAGTTAATGCATTAATGTACATACAGCTAAATAAAGAGATGCCACCTCTCATTTGGCCTGGACACCCCC